>NC_069385.1:44827500-44952500 GCF_027475565.1 Acinonyx jubatus
TACATTTTTCAAGGAAAAAGCTTTTTTAAAACTAAGTCACAGTTTTGAAGCAAATTATTTGTGTTAAATGCAGACTGTTCTATTTATAATGGAAGATCATAATGGATCTCACTCAACAATACTTTAAAAAGCAGGCGCCTGGGAGGCTCAGTTGGTTAAGTGTCTGACTTCAGCTCAGGTCATGATCTCACGGTTCGTGGATTTAAGCTCCACGTCAGGCTCTGAGCTGACAGCTCAGAGCCTAGAGCCTGCTTTGGATTCTGTGTCTCCCTCTCTCTCCGCCCCTCCCTGCTCGTGCTTTGTCTGTCTGTGTCTCTCTCAAAAATAAATAAACATTAAAAAAAAAAAGAATACTTTAAAAGGATCAGTGTACTGCTATTCCTATTCTTCTGAAAAATGGGTGTTTTTCTTTTAAAAATATTTTAAATATATAACTCACGTACACAGTCTTTGCAGCTCTTTAATTTTTGAGGTCTGATTGTGAACACACACAAGAACATGCGAATTTATAGACATCATCCTGAAGTACTTAAGGGGTTGCTGGTGGCTACAGTTAGTGGAGGAGGGACAATCACAGGATACGGTGTCAGCCCTGAGGAGAGACACAAAGAGTTCTGCTTAACAAACGTGGTGTTCGTCTTTTAAGTCTGGCATTGTGCCAAGGGAAGCACACACAGAACTTTGTCCTTTATAAGAAACTCTTTCTTGGGGAAAATTGATATTGTTCTACATGTGTTTTAACGTGTTTAAACGTGGACTTGAAGACTGTAGCCCCCAGCACCTTCTTAAGTACTCAGATAAATAATTAATTTTGCAAATTACAAACGTGCTTACTGTGGCTTTTCAAAGCTCTGGCTCTGACACCAACTGAGCCCTTCCTAATTTGGAAATATTTTCTTTCTGGTGTTTCTTTTGACATGTGCCCTGCTGTCTACTTTCATGGCTATTTCCAGCATCCCAGGGGAGCTCCTTCCACGGTTGTCATAGTGCAGACAAACACTTAAGAAAACCAAGAACTCCGTGCTTTCATAAAGCATTTATTTTTATTTGAAAACATTATACAGGCATTACATTGCCACAGCCAGTCCATAGGGGAGCATGCAAATATCAAAAATGGAAAGTTTGTTCAACTTCTCGGTGTAAATTTCCTTTTTGGTTCATATTTTCCATTTGCAGTGTCTGGATTAGTGTGCTTTGTTATGTGGCTTGACAATAGAATCCTACCCATGGGGTAAAATCTGTACTGGGAGCTAGCCGGGGACTACTAACTGGTTATAACTCAAAAACAAACCCAAAACAAACAATACTACACGTTTGTCAAAAGGTTAATAGCACGAGTTAGCAATATCTAAACTAAACATCGAAACATTTTCATGGGACACAGTGGTGCAAATGTTTCCATTGCTTGGTCTACCTGGTTGTGTGGTCCAGAGTTTGGAGCTGTGGGAAGGTGTGACCAAGGCAAGCGCTGTCCTCAGTGCAAGTTTCCGGGGAGGAAGTGAGAACCAGCACTCACCACTAGCGCCAGCGGGGTAACGGGGAGCTGTGGTCTGCTTACCCAAGCCAATTCTATACAAGTTGCTAAAGTCTCACTTGTGGAGGAGAGAGTGGCGGTGGGGTCAGAAAGCTGAGATTTTTGCTGGTGTCTACTGAGGTTATGATATTTCGGAAACGAAAACAACTAGAGTTAATGTCCTACTCTCGCGTCCCGACGCACTCCGGAAGGACCGACCGGTGTTGTCACATTTGTTCTTGGCTATTTTCTTTTGTTTTCCGAAGGGCCCATCTGGAACTCCTGATCTCGGATGGTTCGACGTGTTATCAGCCTTTCTAAATGGGGACGAACCAACACGGTGAAGGACCCCAGTGACATGAAAGTCTTGTGCACAAGGACACTGGATGATAAAAGGGTATACAGTGAGTCCACCTCAACATTCACACTTGGTTTCCATACAATGGAGCCAATTGAAATATCCTAGAAAATAATCCAGATGGCTACTTTTAGCCATCCATTGGTTGCAAACCTTTCTGAAATTTAAATTTTTAAAAAATTCCCAGTCGACTGAGTTGACTTGGAATATCTTCATCCACTTATTTCTCATAAGACTTTACTAAGTGTTTATGAATTAGTGTCATAAAAAATGAATAAAAAAGACTAAAACATTTGGCTTTAAAATAAATACTAAAAATGCAATAAGTCAAGCAAATTATGCCAACCAAAGGAATGTAAACACAAAAATAAAACCACAGTCTTCAAAGGTCTTCAGATCTGAATGGACAAAATATTCAGAGAAAGGTATTTAATTGGTTTAGAAGGTAGCAGAGAGCAGATATTGGCAAGGTGTTTTGACTTGATGTAGCTTTAACATTGATATTTTCTTCTCCGAAAATAAAACGTATTTCTGAGGGGGCTGAACAGAGATGGCCATAAAATCTGCATATCCGAGGAGATCATTCTTCTTCCCCATCTCCAAGGGCAGGACTACACCCCCGGGGGTTGAAGGCAGGCAGAGGAGCCGCCTGGCGCTGACTGCCAGCAGGGGGCGCGTTTGCCTGCCTAGTAGTTAGGCCTCGTGCAGGGTGTATTGGAAACCTGACTGCGCTGTAATCCGTCCTCCTTTACAGGGACCCCTCTGGTGTTTTACTTTGTTTGCCTAAAATGTATTGGTCTGAATTGCCCACAATTTCATCAGCATTTATTTTCCTTTTACAAACCCTGTACCCCATCGCGGATCTTTTTGAATGGTATTGAAGCCAGCCAAACTTAAAGACTGTTTCACGTACTGACACATAGGATCTATTCCAAATTGAAGAGGTCTGTAGTGTTTCTTGATTTTTTTGTGTGTTTGAAAAAAAGAGCTACTTTCAGGGCAACAAAATTAGACTTAGTGACATATGCTTCAAAGCCTTATCAGGACCTTGCAATATTCTCTGTATCCTTAAGAATATGGCGTTGCTATATTCTGCTATTGAAGGGATGCCAAACACGACCCAATTGCCAAACTTTTTCATTCACGACATCTTTATCACTACTAAATGGTGAAATCAGTCAAGCTATTGTCAGAGACTGTTCCACATCAGCACCTTGACCTTGTTGGGAGGCTACACAACCAGTGATATGCCACGATAAGGGTAATTTCCACGCTGGTGTATTTTAAAAAGTGTCTCACCCAATGAAGAGGGCAGAGGGCCATGGCTTTTTCCACTGCCTTGAACAATTTCCATATTATCACTCAAGAAATCTAGGAATTAAAGGTAAAATCAATACACTTTTGGAAGAGAGGATATAGGAAGGGGCAGAAAGATTTAAAATACATAGATGTATATATATTACCCTAAACACATATGATATTATTTCTGGGGTTTCCTATAAGCCACAGGAATGAAACATTCCTCATCCAGTTATTACAGCGACTTTATCAGCAGAATCACGTGGCACAACAGAAAGGCAATGGCCTGGAGTAGTCAGAGAGTGAAATATAAAAAGGCTAAAGTGTTGGCTTTATATCTATTCCTAGAATAGAGAATTATATGGTCAGTTGCCCCTCCCCACAATGGTCACAGCACAAAATACTTATTGAGCAGGCAATCCAACAGGTAACAGAGGAAACCATTAGCCACCAGGTCCCTAGGATAAGGAAACTTCTCAGGGATGGAGCTCCTGTGGCATGCAGCACTCATATAGACTGTGCAAAAAAATAAAGTATGATTCTTAAAAAGTGACTTGCCATAGAAAAGTGGGATTTATGTTAACTACATGTGGGTCTGGCAATAGTTCTCATCAGGAGTACAAAACAGTCTCCTGAAAGTTAGTGTAATAACAGTAACAATAATAATACAAATAATAATAATACTTGCTTTTAATTCAAAAGTTTTCACAGTAATTAATGCAGGAGGGTTGTGGTCGGGATACACACTAGCTAGGCATCTCTCTAAGTCAGGTGGATGGGAGCCCGTATCTGCGGTGATCTTCAGCTCGTGCCTTTTATAGGCTTTCGGATTTGCTACCTTGCAGTCCACCTGTGTAAACCGCACCTAATAAATACCTTTCTCTATGTACAATACAGAGATGGAGGGCGAACACACGGCCGCTGAGTTGACCGCAGGGGGCAGGGAGGGCCGCATCCTAGGCCACGCGAACGTGGGGCTCCTCTTCGGTCTCCTGGCCCAGGCTGGTGTAGGTGACCGAAGGCTCCACCTGAGCTGTGGTTGGTAAGTCCACAACGGGTCCCGAGGGATTGCGGAACTGCTTGTACACTCGGGGGTCCTGGGCTATGTACGTGGAGGTGGAGGAGTAGAGCACCAGCCCGATGAGGATGGTGAAGAAGGACAGGAGATACAGTCCTGAAAACTAGGTAACACAACAGCAAAGTCACTGAGCAGTCAGAGCAGAACCATTTCCACATTAATGAGGCACAGAGGGAGGAGAGCAGAGCATTTCCTCCCAGAACAGGCAGCTTGATGAGTTGGCCAATACTCTTGACGGAAAGTGAATTCGTCACTTAGTTCTCATCCTAAACTGGCTTGGTCTTACTGATTCTCCTTATCTTTTTTCTCGGCTCTGTGGTGAACACAGAGGAACACTTAGCTAATTGTCCTTAAAGTGCCAGTCTGAGTACCCGATGCAGGAGAGCTAGTTAAGCGTGAATTAAAATAAGTCAAGTTAAAAGCAACCCCCCCAAACTCCAATAAGCCTCAAACTCCAGTATCACTCAACAAAGCGGTTGTTTCTGGCTTCATTAAACCCAGAAGAAATAGAGATATTCCATTTAAGGTTGTAATGAAGCCATAAATACCAAACCCCTCCCTGACACAACTGTATTGGGCACTCTTATTGTGCCTTAATCCAATTCAGACACTATTTGTCTTCCCTGTAGGAACTGTTATTAACTTTCGTAACTATCTTTGCAAGAATAGATTATCCTTGGATGGCAAGAAACACTGTAACATTCCATTCTTGCTCTACTAATCTGACAACAACCAAGCAGAGCTGTTTATGTAGCATGGTGCTTCCTAAAGTATTTGCTTGACAATTCATAGAGATTTGAGAGAGAAAAAAGAAAACACTGGTTTATACAAGTGCCTGAAAATTCATATATGTTTTTGAAAAATTACAACTTCTGGGCCTCCTTGAGTAGTTACACTGGACGTAGTTGCTTGAATAATTACTGGGGAAGAGTAAGGTAACAATACAAGTGCTGCCATTTCTATTTCATTCATTCGTTCATTCATTCATGCGTTCGTTCAACTAATAGTTTCTTGTATGCCCTTCTCTATCACGCACGGAACTACATGCTGGGGAAAGAGAAATGAAAACATATGGCTCAAGGACTTAATCGTCTCAGTGGAGACACAGAGGTACCGGTAGACAAAATACAATGCAGCTGTGAATGCCCAATCTTATTTTAGTCAAGGGCTATTGTTGCAGTCTTGACCACGGGCTGTATCCACGGGGCAACAGAAGACCAATTTGATTGGGTTTCCTATTTTATTTTTAATGCTCACAGTCTAAAAGAACTAAAAACTGGTAAAAAGACAAAATTAATTGGAAGCTCGTAGAAGAACAGGAAGAAGATCCAGAGAGTCTATAAAGTAAGCTGCAAGGCTATAATCCTTGAAAGACAGCTGCAGTGGAAAAGTCAGTCAGGAAAATGGCTCCTGGAAGACAGCCCCGAGGCTAAGAGCCCCTGCCACAGTGGCGGTTTTTCTGTTTTTCTTTTAACTCTTTCTCCTCCCTGCTACTGTTCCTCCTCAACTCTTCCCCTTCTCTGCCTCCTCCTCCTCCTTCTCTCTCCTTCCTTCCCCCTACCCCCCTCCTTCTCTCTCTCTTTAGCAACACCAAGGTAGCTAAGACTACAGACCATTTCTTTTCCTTTTTAAAAATGTTTATTTATTTATTTTGAGAGAGAGTGCAAGTGGGGGAGGGGCAGAGAAAGAGAGGGAGACACAGAATCCAAAGCAGGCTCCAGGCTCCGAGCTGTCAGTGCAGAGGCCGACACGGGGCTTGAACTCATGAACTGAAAGATCATGACCTGAGCTGAAGGCAGATGCTTAACCGACTGAGCCACCCAGGCGCCCTCAGACCATTTTCTGATTGTCTTTCTAGTTCATTCCTCACCCTGTCTTTTTTTTTTAACAATATTAATACTTTATTTATTTATGTATTTATTTAAATATATGAAATTTATTGTCAAATTGGTTTCCATACAACACCCAGTGCTCATCCCAAAAAATGCCCTCTTCAATGCCCATCACCTCCCCTCCCCTCCCCCTTACCCCCCATCAACCCTCAGTTTGTTCTCAGTTTTTAAGAGTCTCTTATGCTTTGGCTCTCTCCCACTCTAACCTCTTTTTTTTTTCCCTTCCCTTCCCCCATGGGTTTCTGTTAAGTTTCTCAGGATCCACATAAGAGTGAAAACATATGGTATCTGTCTTTCTCTGTATGGCTTATTTCACTTAGCATCACACTCTCCAGTTCCATCCACGTTGCTACAAAGGGCCATATTTCATTCTTTCTCATTGCCACGTAGTACTCCATTGTGTATATAAACCACAATTTATCCATTCATCAGTTGATGGACATTTAGGCTTTTTCCACAATTTGGCTATTGTTGAGAGTGCTGCTATAAACAAGTGCCCCTATATATCAGTACTCCTGTATCCCTTGCCTCACCCTGCCTTTTAATTCCTTTATTCTTCATATTCAAACCATATCATAATCCCTCCTCAGACGGATTTATAGACTAGACTCAGCCTGTAGTAACAGCTTCACTTAATTAATTAGCTTGAACAATCAATTCCGTTTCTCCCAATGAAAAGAAATTTATTCTTTGATTCACAAATTTGTTGGTAAAATGAAATGGGAGGAAAAGAAGACCGCTCAGGACTGTTTTAGGTGATCTCAGAAAACCTATTTACCCCTAAACTTGCTTCCTGAAATTCTACATTTGAGAGCTACAGTCTTTACCCCCAGCTCTGGCAAATGAAATCCGTTTGTTCCCAACTTTATAATCATTTCAAATATTTCGTTAATGACTTCCATTTTCAAACTCCACTCACATGACCCTAGTCTCAAGCGAAGAGCCTTGCAGGTCTCAGGCCTGAGTCGGCTGTGGCAGACAGAGGCGGAGAGATTATCAAAGGGGCCTCTGAGGTTAGAACTGCTTTCTAATCACAAACTGGATTCCAATCCTAGCTCTGCTACTTTCTAGCTGTCATTTTGGAGAAGTATGTTAACCTTCTCAGGTCCAAGTTTCCTTATCAGTAAAGTGGGGATAATAATTGTACAGCCATGCAGAGTGGCTGTAAAGATTAAACTAGATAAAGCATATAAAGCACTTATCTGATGCCTACCTCACAAGCATTCAGTTCCTGTTACCTTTGTTGTCATTATTACTGTTTTGTCATTATTGTTTATAGCATTATCTTATATTCAATGATCATATATGTAACACTCTTATGTAATCATTGATTAAATTGCCTTTCTCCCTTAACTGTGGGACTGTGTCTTCCTTGACCAGTGTCAAGTGCAGAGCCTGGAACAGGGTAGGCATCCACGAAGTGCTATTTGCTCTTTGTTTTTATTTTGAGTGAGTGAATGAATTTAATTATGGTGAAGTGTCAGACTAAAGAAACAAACAAGAAAAAGTCAGCCTGTTCCAGTGGTGTACTTCACGTTTTTTAACTTTGAATTTGATAATCCAATGTCTTCTTCTTTTTTTTTTTTTTTTTTTTTTTGAGAGGGAGAGAGACAGCAGCATGAGCTGGGGAAGAGGCAGAGAGAGAGAGAGAGACAGAATCCCAAGCAGGCTCTGCACTGTCAGCGCACGGAGTCTGACAGGGAGCTCTATCTCACAAACCGTGAGATCAGGACCTGAGCCGAAATCAAGAGTCGGATGCTCAACCAACTGATCCACCCAGGCGCCCCTCGAATGTCATTTCTCCTACATAGAATGGCAAGCAGAAACTTGTTGAAAGGGAAGTCATAGTATTGACTTTTAATCATTAACTCCAAAAGTCGTCTTCAAATCTGGGGTCAGTCAGGGGAGAGCGATAAGACAACGATTTGGGAGGACAATGCAAGAGTCTGGGTAGAAGAGGGGGGCTGCTGATCAGTGGATTGGCACAAGAGGTCTCATAGACTCGTGGTGGAGAGGACTTGGCAATGTAGGGGAGGAACAGGAAAGATCTCATGCACGGTATCCTTCAAGAAGGATTTGAATTCCTCTCAACTTCTGGTTTCAGTTTCCCATAGTCTGACTTGATCGATATGACGAATATTTAAAAATTCATCTTTGTAAAGCTAATGCTTTTGCCATTGTAGGAACGAACACCTAAATCGTCCCTCTTCTGAACATGGAACTATCAAGTGGAATGATAAATCCACTCCACAGTGTTTTCCTGGGACGTAGCTTTAGGATGACAGCACATATTTTATTTCCAAAGCATTTCCACTTAATTTGTGCAGAATTCATCCTAAAATTGTTCAAAATATAGATAGCATGGGATTTTATATGACAGAGGCACCTTGGAAGTCACCCAAGAGTTTTTATTAATAGATGGTAGAGGAAGTCTTATTTAGCACACAAGCCCAAAATGAGACCAGAAAGACATGCATTATGACTAATCTGGATAAATACTGAATATTAGAAATAATGACAGAAAGGTTAAAAGTAAGAAAAAAGTTCATTTTTTTCTCTTTATAGATTGACAGAAGAAAGAAAATTGAATCAGAGTACCTAATAGGCTGATTCCCAGTTTTGGATACTGCACTTATCCTGAGAGAGCATTCTTTTAAAGAAACCAATCAGTCAAACAAAAATTCTGTATATTCTAGACTGCTTAACTCATTTACTACAAAGAAGTACTCATGCCTAATCGCCTAGGCAAAGAGAACTAGGACTTCCCTGGGCACCGGAGGAGGCCTGAAAGCCATCTCCGAGTTAACACAGAGGGAAAGGTTCAGGTGGAGCTTGGCTGTCCCCATTGAAGAGCACAGCTGCTGTCTGAAGTGTCCTTCGTGGTCCTCCCCCAGCCAACTGCAGCCCATCAGAAGACGCTTAAATGTTCTGTGCTGCGGACGCACTTCACGTGCATTTTATCCGACTTGGAGCTTTGAGAAGCTGAGAAAGGACAGGCCTGCATCAACATCATTGTGCTGCACGCACTGTTTACTTTGCTGCTGTCTTTTTCCCATCCTGCTGGGTCTCTTTGCTAACAAGGGTCAGAAAGCACTCATGGTGCATCATGAGAATGCCTGTGTGTTGCTTAAAGCAATTTGACTGGGACACAAGCCATTGTCCAGAAGGGGGTGGCTTGGAAGGCTGATGGTAAAACTGTACAAAGTTCCTCAACCTCCAGCTAGGGATTAAACCTAGCTCCAGCCAGATGGCATCTCAGTATGATTACTATTTAGCTAATGGGACACTCAACACATCAGTTAAGGACAGAACAAATTTTTATTTTGGCTGTGGTATTAAACATCTAAGCAGAGTTTTAACAAACTAATGACTCTAATGAGACTTAGGCCTCTACAAGTAGAGAACCACATGGTTTGGAAGCCATTTCAAGGCACATTTATAAATATACCAACTAGAATAGGTGAGGAAGAGGGCAATTTTCAAGAGCATCTTTCCTTTTCTAGCTTGACCAAAAAGATGGCCGGGTGAGCAGAGAAGAACATGGGCAATCCTCAGAGAGGCATAAGGTTTCAAGGATGAAGAGACTCCGGATTGAAGCTCTACTTTTACTGAGTTTATGTACCACCCTCTTCTATCTGATGGGCCTGCCGCTTCCTTCTTTCCTGGAGAGTGTACTTATGGTGCATGCTTCTGTGTAATGTGGCTTCTGTAAGGTTCCTGATGCGGGATTCTGGTCATTTTTGCTCAATGACTGCACCTGGGCCTATAGATGATCAGAACTAATTTTTATTTAATAGATAATGCAAAGTTAAAAGATTATTTTAGTTCTTACAGGGAGATGTATGGTGCTTCTAGCTCCAGGAGAAAACAAAGATTGAATGGAAAAAAGGAAACTGTCACTTGTGATTTGTAGAAGAAAGACCTGGAAAAGAGTAGCTGGGGAGGTTTCCTAGGAAACTGGGGTACAGGGAAATGAGATTTGGGTAAAGCTCCTGGAGTTATTTGACAAAAAAGGAGAGATTTAAATAACTCCTGGAGTTATTTGATAAAAAAGGAGAGATTAGATCCGATTTAGATCTAACTGGGAGAGCTAAGGAACCTCAGAGAAATTCAACTGGAAAGAGGGAGAAAATAAGGTCAAATTAGAAAGAAAAGGGATACAGGTAAAGAAAATTTCTCACTAGCCAGGAGGAAAGGGGAATGCATATAACTGGAAACCTTAAAAAGTAGTAATTCTTTTCTAAATTATCCATCCAGTATGTATTCTTTCTCTCTATGTCTCCCATTTTGTGTGTGTGTGTGTGTGTGTGTGCGCGCACACACACACACACACACACACCTGTGAGCCATTACTGTTGACCTGATAGGACCTGCCTTCTGAACTTTGCTTGACAGAAGCTGGGTAGGTGAAAGACCACTATCCCTGAAGTCTTCTCATGTATGGTCGGTGAGCAAAGGACAACATTTTCAAACCCTCATGTGTTTCTAAGGCTATCCATAAAGTATGGAAGAAGGAAATACCAATATGTCAGGTCATGTCTTATCTTGAAGGCATTATTGCTAAAATTTAAATAGACCTGTTGTCTTGCCCTAGCTGGATGCAAGTCTGCTGTTGAAAGAGGCATTCCATTTGGAAGCATGATAATGGTTAAGAGTTGAAAGTGGTTTCTGAACTGCATAAGGAAGCTGCTTACAAATGAATTCAAGGATATTTCTAAGTGTCCTTACACATGGCTTTTCACATATACAAAGTCTAACAAAAGATATGTGGCTACAGTAATGATTTCCTTTCTAGTTCTTATTTAAGTTTATTCTTTTTTTTTAAGTATATTTATTTATTTTGAGGGAGAGGGGAGGAGCAGAGAGAGGGAGACAGAGAATCCGAAGCAGGCTCCACACTCAGCATGGAGCCCAATACGGGGCCCAATGTCACGACCGTGAGATTATGACCTGAGTCAAAATCAAGGGTCAGACACTTAACCAACTGAGCAACACAGGCACCCCCACATTTATTCTTTTAAACAGATACAGATGTAATTAAACCTTTCCACATTTTTAACTCTTTAGCAGAAAATACTTAGGAAGGTAGAGTCTGGGAATGTGCAAACTTAGCAGTTGCTTCAGAAGTCAATGCAACCATAGGTAACTAGAACAATAAAGGGCAGTGACTGGTCATTCCCAAGGTTAGACAGCACAGGCAGGGAAGTGTGAGGTTCCAAAGCTGTAGGGAAGAATTTCCATGCAGGGAGACGGCCTGGCAATTTCAGTGGCAAGTCATGCCTGGGAAAAATGAGACTTTTAGTTAAGTTTGTGAAAACTCTCCTGAATGATCTGCCATGTAGAACAGTATACTTCCCCCTGTAGTTCCATACCCTGTGATAGAAAATGCACATATAAAGTTAGACCAACTGGCACATCTAATCATGATTTCTAGGCTGAGAACAAATAAGCCAATTTTGTTCCCAACAGAAAACCAGATGATGCAGATTGGCGGTTCTAGGTTCCATACTAGTTTAAAGATTCGTCACTTGTACCCCAATGTTTATAGCAGCAGTTTCAACAATAGCCAAATTATGGAAAGAGCCTAAAGGTCCATCAACTGATGAATGGATAAAGAAATTGTGGTTTATATACACAGTGGAATACTACATGGCAATGAGAAAGAATGACATATGGCCTTTTGTAGCAATGTGGATGGAACTGGAGAGTGTTATGTTAAGTGAGATAAGTCATATAGAGAAAGACAGATACCATATGTTTTCACTCTTATGTGGATCCTGAGAACCTTAACAGAAGACCATGGGGGAGGGGAAGGGAAAAAAAAGTTAGAGAGGGAGAGAGCCAAACCCTAAGAGTCTCTTAAAAACAGAATAAACTGAGGTTTGATGGGGGGGTGGGAGGGAAGGGAGGGTGGGTGATGGGCATTGAGGAGGGCACCTGTTGGGATGAGCACTGGGTGTTGTATGGAAACCCATTTGACAATAAATTTCATATTTTAAAAAAAAAGATTCATCAGTGACTAAGCAATGCAAAATGCTAGTTAAGAGTGAATCACAATGAAATACAATGCTGCCATAGTGAAGTTTTGAAATCCAAATATTACGGATTGAGAAAACTGGCTTTTATAACTAAAAGGGGCATCCAAGGTCTCTTGGGTTCCCACTTGATATGTAAATTGAAGTGTGGACCCTTTGGGCAACAACCAATCCGCTGAGAGTCCTGAGGTGGAGAAGTGAGAGAGGACAGCTCACCAAGGACAACTCATCTCTCAGCAGCTGTGTGTGTCTCAGCGGGTTGGGGATCACACCTGGAGCTTGGGAGTGCCATGGTGGGGAGCAGAAGCAGGGGAGGCTGGTCCTGGCTGGGCAGGCTGTAAGCCGTGGCCTGCTTGGGTTCCTGCAAGGAAAGGCTCTCCCCTGTTCCTGATTTATTGCTGCTGGGTCTGAGCCAGTTGCTATTCAGGGCAAGGCAACTAGACAGACTTGGCTCCACCGAAATGCCCACATAAACAAGTTGATGCTTGACCTCCTAATTTTGGCTCTGCACTGAACTAACAAGATCATTTTCATTATTATTAAGAGTATTGAAAAAACAAAAGTTTGTCTTCTGAGTTTACAGAACTGGAAATAAATTGCCTGGAGAGGACAGAGCTTTTTCAAATTCTTCAGACCTGCCTATTGTTGCTCTGTCTCCTGCTTTTGCCTCCTCTTATTCCTCCTCAATCTCTTTTTTCCTCATTCCTTTTTTTTTTTCCAAGAAAAAAAGGGCTAAATCTCTCGCTAAATACTGCACGATTTCTTTCTTCTAAGTCATAAGTCATAGCATGGGAAAATACCAAATGTGGGCACGGCACACAATCTACTGACAAACGCTAAAATCGGTTGTTTCCAGAGACCAGCAGTACTGACCTCAATCCCTCCTTCCCCATTCTTTCTCCAAAGGAGATAGAAAATAACCCCAAATTCATGCTAATCTAATCAAGACGGAAAATAAATCAATGAGTACCTCAGTCAAAATACCAAATGGTCTCTCTATTTCAACAAACCAAGGAATTGCAAAGATTGACATACTTGGAGAACAACTTATCCTCCAGCCATCATGTTGCTAAGGAGAGAAGCAGCAAACAGGGCCCTGACACCGTCACAGGGCAGGGCTGTGCCCCGCACTGTGATCCCAGTTCAGTTTATGAGGCCTTCTGTTTGATTTGTAAAACCAATTCATCTGGCAGTATAATTTGTGCAGCCAATCACATCCAAGGCCAATAAGGGTTCTTTTACGGGCAAATATCCTCCCCTGTGAGTAATTTCACACATGAGTACAGCAACAGGGAGCTAAAAATGGATTTCTGACATTATCTTTTATATGACAAACAGACATTTTCACTTGGTTTGATGAACTGATAGAAATCCTCCTTCATGCAGATTTCTATTCTCGGCAGTCCAGCAAAAGAAGACCAGAATAGCCAAGCCAGAAGTGGAATAAAAGGGGCCTACTCTGTGGGAGTGTTTAATTATAGGCTCAGTTACAACAAAGGCCATTAGATGCCTCATTTATGTCACCTTTCTGTGCTTCCTTCTTCTTATCACTAGTCAAAAAGGGATTACATTTGTGTGTGAGGGACTCTGAGCAGTGGCCTTCACTCCCGCATTCCTTCGGACTCTTGCATCATCAGACATCTATTTTCCCTCCACACAACACAGGGGTGCACATGGGGCTTGGAGTGATTTTACAGGAGACTGAAATTGAAAGCCAGTGAAACATATTGAGTTTATAGAAGTGGTAGTGTTGCAGCTCAACTTATGTCACAGAACTGTTCCGGTACAATGAATCTCGAGGCGGAAATAGGAGTGGCACCCTGTCCTATTTCCCCTAGTGATCCACTAGTAAAATTTTTGCTTCCTGTTACTGCACCGTTCTGCTCTGCTGATCTAAAAGTCTTAGTTCCAAAGGGAGGAATAGTGCTACCAGGAGACACAACAATCATTCCACTGAATTGAAAGTGAAGACTGCCACCCAACTGCTTTGGGCTCTTCATGCTTCTCAGTTAACAAAGAAGGGAGTTCTCGTCGCTGTGCTGGCTGGGGTGATTGATCTGGGTTTCCAAGGGAAATTGGGCTGCTACTTCATGACGAAGGTAAGGAATAATATGTCTGGAATACACGAGATCCCTAGGCATTCCTTAGTATCACCATGGCCTGTGATTACAGTCAATGGGAAACTTCAACAACCCAATCCAGGCACTAAAGGGCCCAGACCCTTCAGCAATGAAGTTGGATCACCCAACCCCAGCCTGTCTTGGCCCTCTTAGAGATAGAGACAGAGAAAGATACATAAGCACACACATGTCTTATTGGTTCTATGTCTTTGGAGAACCCTAATGCAATTGACAAAAGGAAAATCTGGTTATACTAAAGGTCTTAATGCTGATGTAAACCTTTCATAACAATTTCTCTCCATGGCAAGTTTTAGAAATGGAATATTTAATGATATTTTCCGGGGAATATCAAGCAGGGCCTCACAGAATGAGCTCTGGTGAGAATGGTAAGTTCGCATCTCTGTTTGCCACTTTCTTGCTCTGTGGTCTTGGACAAGTTCCTTAACTCTCCAGGCCTCTGGTCACTCGTCTGTTAACTAAAGATAATAATACTTCCCACATGGGGCTGTTGTGAGCATTAAATGAAGTGTATGTGTGTGTGTATGAAACTTTTCATAATATGTATATTTCATAAATATATATATATTTTCACATATATGAAATTTTTGGTGCAGTGCTTGGCACATAGTAAATGTTCAATAAATGTCAGCTATTGTTAGCTTTACATCACAAAGAGTAAATGCTAAAGCACAGATAGGTTTGAAAATTTCCTCAATAGTTCTTTCTGAAAAGGTCAGCATGAATCAAATTGAATTGCAAATGCATTTATGGAATTGGCAACAGCAATCAATCCATCTGGAGTGGAAGGTTTTTTTGTCAATGCAAAGAATAAACCCTTGGTTTATAGGCTCAGTGTTTGAACTTATTTTCATGTTGAGCTCTCTTATACTGATGTGTAATTACATAAGTCACAGGAATCCTCATAAGTTTCTATTCTGCTTTACTTTATTAATTTGGAGCAACCACCCCTTGTCAGCACAAACCATCTTTGAAAACCTACAAGTATATGTAAGTTTAGCAATTCCTTTTGCTTCCTCGGTGTGGTAGGCTGAAAAGTGGCACCCATCCATATCCTAATACCTGGAACCTTTGAATGTTAATTACTTCAGTTGAAAAAGGGTCGTTGCAGATATGATTAAGTTAAAGATTTTGAGGTGATAGATTATCCTGGGCTCTACAGACTGAATCATGTCCACTCCTCTAAATATGTATTTTAAAGCCATGACCCCCAGTGTGTCTTATATTTAGAAATGGGGCCTCTCTGGAAGTATTTAAGGTGAAATGAGGTCATAAAGGTGAATTAGTGAATTAGTGTCCCTATGAGACACCAGAGAGCTCTCTCTCCCACCTCCCCCACCTCTACACATACACATGGAGAAATGGCCAAGTGAGGACATACTGAGAAGGTGGACGTCTTCAAGCCAGGAAGAGAGCTTTCATCAGAAATTGAACCCTGCTGGACCCTGGTCTCGGATTTCCAGGTTCCAGTTGTGAGAAATAAATCCCTGCTGTTTAAGCTGCCCAGCTTGTGGTATTTTGTTATGGAGGCCTGAGCACACACTAACATAGCTAGGTTCAGGTGGGCCCTGAGTGCAATCATGTGTATCTTATGAGGGGAGGCAGAGGGAGAGATTAGACACACAGAGAAGAAGGATATGAGAAGACACAGCAGAGGGAGTTTGGAGATGCTCCCCTTAAAGACTGTAGTGATGTGTAGCCATAAGCCCAGGAATGAAGGCCGCCACAGCAGCTGGAAGAGGCAGCGAACAGATTCTCCCCAAGAGACTCTGGATGGAGCATAACTGCTGAATTTTGGCCAGGTATATGGTACAGGCTGGACGGCCAGTTGGTACAAGCACATCCTGAATGCCCCTGTTAATCACCATCTTGAAAATGTAGAGATCTTGTCCTCCCTCTACATTCCCAGCAAGCAGAATGTAAAGCAGAATGTGTTGTTCAGTGTTCAAGGTCAGGTGCTTTGGAGGTGGCCAACCTGGAGCGTCCCTCCCGTAATGAGGAGTGCCCACGTGGCACACCTTGATGTTTTGGAAATGCTGGCCCATGCGAGGAAGGAAAGGGCTACTGATAGTTGCTGGGTTAAGTTGCTGTGATACAAGCACTTGCTGCACATAGATCCCAACAGCAGATGCTCCCTGGGCATAGGTTCCCCCAACAAACCTACCTCTTGATCACTGTCTCTGGGTCTTTCCTTTGGCCTCACTGGACCATCACCCACCCTAGGCTTAGAGTCTGCTGGGTTGCAGCTGCACACCCCTTGAAACAGATTTTGGTCTTCTGGTCCTCAGAACTGTGAGAGAATAAATTTCTGTTGTCTTAAGCCACCAAGTTTGTGGTAATCTGTTACAGCAGCCATATAGAACTAATAGACTCAGCAATGAATTATTCATTCAGTAACTTAGCTTAACTGTGAGCCGAGACCCTAGCTATCACTTCATTGTCCATCCGAATGGAGTTTCTACCATTTCATGAGCTGAGGATATAATGATAAATATGTTGGATATAACGCCATTCCTAGGTTCCAGTCTGTTGTGGGAGATGAGACTGAAAACATTAGAAGGAATTAATCTGTAATGTGATTTTAGGAAACACTATGAAGGAAACCAACAGGTGACAGGTGACGTGAGAGTCTGGTGGAAGCTACTTAGATCGTGAGGGAAGTGTTCTCTGCAGATGAGGCACTGAAGTTGAGACAGAAACAGCCATGGGAGGCCCTGGAAAAGAGCACGTCCAGGCAGGGGGACATCAAGAGCAAGGGTCCCAAGGAGGAAAGGGCACAGTTCTATAACTAGAAGGATAGCCAATGTCGCTGATGTCTAACACTTAGTAGTAATTCATAGTTGAGTGCATTCTGTGTACCAGGTGCTGTTTAATGGGATTTACATTATTTGCCTTCCTAATAACTCATGAGGAAGCTATGATTATTTCCCCGTTTTAAAAATGTTTTCTTGGGGTGCCTGGGTGGCTCAGTCGATTAAGCTCCGACTTCGGCTCAGGTCATGATCTCATGGCTTGTGAGTTCGAGCCCCATGTCGGGCTCTGGGCTGACAGCTTGGAGCCTGGAGCCTGCTTCAGATTCTGTGTCTCCTTCTCCCTCTGGCCCTCCCCAACTTGTGCTCTGTCTCTCTAGGTCTCTCAAAAAAGAAATAAATGTAACAAAAATTTTTTTTCAATTTTTTCTTTAACATTTATTTATTTGAGACAGAGAGAGAGAAAGAACAAGCTCGGGAGAGGCAGAGAGAGAGGGAGACACAATCTGAAGCAAGCTCCAGGCTCTGAGCTGTCAGCACACAGCCCAACGCGGGGGGCGAACTCTCAAACCGTGAGATCATGACCTGAGCTGAAGTTGGACATTTAACCCACTGAGCCACACAGGCGCCGCATTTCCCCCTTTTAAAGGGAAACACAATATGGTGCGCAAGTGCCAAGAGTGGAAGTTGGAGCCATAAAAGCGTAGGCTACTCAGGAACAGTGTGTAGGCCCTTAGAGGTCAGCATGGCATTTAAATTTTGCTCAAAATGCAATGAGAAAGAAGGGTGTTCAGCAGAGGAGAGCACTGTCTAATTGGTGTTTTAAAAGGATCACTCTGGGAGCGCCTGGGTGGCTTAGTCGGTTAAGTGTCCAACTTTTGATTTGGGCTCAGGTCATGATCTCACGGTTTGTGGGATGGAGCCCAGTGCTCCAGTGCAGCTCAGTGCAGTCCAGACCCTGCACTGACAGCGTGGAGCCTGCTTTGGATTCTCTTTGTCCCTCTCTCTTTGCCCTACCCCTCCGCTTGCATACGTGCACTCTCTCTCAAAATAAATAAATAAACTTAAAAAAAAATAAAAGGATCACTCTGGCTGCTGGTGGGTGATTAATTGTAGCGATGAATTAAGTGGAAGCAGGCAGACCAGGAGACTACTGCAACGGTCTAAATGAGAGATGCTGGCGTTTGAACTAAGATGATGGCAGTAGAAATAGAATACATTTTAGAGGAGGAGCAACGAAGAGAAATGAAGACTGAATCTCAATTACTGAAGCTGACTATTCTGAGGGTATGTGATTTTTTTCTAAGCATTTCTCATGGTGCATTTCTTCCCGTATTTTCACACATCATCTCTTTAAACAGAGAGGAGGTACACTTAACATCTTCTATGGTACTAGCATAAACTATTTGTTGTTGTAGGTATAATTCCTGCCAGTGTTTAATCTATAAAGTTCTTCCATTTCTCCAGCGGTCTCCATTCTTGCAACCTGAGAAGTATTCTATGTGGAGAGAACCATATTTAGGAAAGCACAATTAATAACAAACTGCTTAAGTATGGTAATCTTAGCAAACAAAGCTGCTGTCAACTTCCTCCAAAGTATTTTCATCTCATATCAGTTTTTAAAAACCAACCTTCAGAGAAGTATGGAGTACTATGATGAACGTCTTGGCGCTGAGGGAGGTTCAATAGAGTGTTCAGAGCACCATCTTTTAGTGACAGCTGACATAGTGCCCAAGGCCTTGACCCTCCACCCAATTCTCTTCCCATCTCCCAGCTGTTTCATTAACTGCATTGCAGCATAATTCTTTTTGTTCTTCTATTCCTTACATTCACACTTCTGAAAGCAATTCATATATTTATGCATATGGGAAGGACTCAACTTTAATTCAACACATCTTGGAATAACCTTAATGGATCAATGATGAAGTTGGATGCTATTCTTTCTCAATTCACAGAAACAAACAATCACCAAGAAATATTATCACGGCTGTGAAGGGGGGGAACCTTTGACAAAATGAAAAATTAGCTTCTCCCACAACCATATTGGGATTCTTTATTTCTTTGTCTCACATGTACCTGGTAATGGCAGGAAAGACAGAAAAATAAAATAAATGGATGAGTAATTGATTGTAAATAATATCATGATGTGGCAGATGTCAAGAGGGAAATCACATTATGGTTTTAATAGTTAATAATTTTTTTCTAAATAAGTTTGGTACCTGATGAATAGCTTCCACCTTCTCTTAAGTAACCCTCAACACTCACTTTCTAATTCCAAAATATCACTAAGAAGTATTGGCATCACGCCCAGAATATTTGGTTATTCCATAATAAAATCTTACAACATCGTTATCACTACATTTCCACAGTATGGTATAATCCTCAAAATCCATAATGTGCTATCACAAATGTGATAGACATTCAACAACAGTGTTAGTGTCTTATTCCCCTTTTAAATTAAATTTTGTACTTGTTATAAAAATCATTTCAAACAGAGAGGGAGGCAAACTGTAAGAGACTCTTAAATACAGAGAACAAACTGAGGGTTAATGCAACGGGTCGGCGGGGCGTCGGGGAATGGGTGATGGGCACTGAGCAGGGCACTTGCTGGGATGAGCACTGGGATTTGTATGTAAGTGATGAATCACGGGAATCTACCCCCGGAGTCAAGAACACACTGTATACACTGTATGTTAGTTAACCTGACAATAAATTATATTTTTTTTAAAAAAAGACTAAAAAAATAAAATTATCTAATGTCTTAAGGCTTAAAAACATTTTGAACTTTGGGTTTGTTACTATTATATACACACATTTTAAAAAATCAGAATCGAGAGCTGTCTTCTATATTTGATATCCATGAACTGATAGGACCATAACCATCCATGATGTCTCTGACTATAGTTTTGAGGGAGATGGGCAAAGTGAGATATCACCAAACTGTAAAGAGATTTGTCACTTGGAAATGACCTCCTTTATTGTCTAGCCTGTGTGTATAAGGGCCTCTTTTCTCTGGACATGTGATTCTGGGAAAGTTAATTTGATAATATTATTGTTATCTGATATTGCCGGTTCTTCTGAGGCACATTATATATATGAAACTTTTGGAATGCGCTTCATGTCTACAGATGCCTTTGCTTCATCTTTCTCTGTAAGTGATGACTTTAATATCCCTTCCCTTTCACATCTTCGCTCAGGGCCACGGGTTTGCACTGGCACCCCACTCATGCCTCTGTGCAAAATGCAAATAACAAGCCAATAAACTGAAGACATTTCCCTGGACTGAATGCATGCCGTGGGTATCCCTGTAACAAAACTAACAGATATGGCCTTAGATGCCACCAAGAACTGAAACAGAAGGCGCATGCACCGCTTAATGCTAAAACTAGGTAGAATTATTACAATTAGCCTTACAAGCAAGTCTGTACACTTGAAATGCAAAGAGATTTGTAACATTTTGTGTACAGCTTTCAGTAGCTTTATTAATGACACACCTTTCAGAGGAGATGGCCGTTTCCTGGTGCTGAGGATTAGTGAAAAGTTTGCAAGGACAGTCATGGTTTATGTAGGGTGTCAGTAAACCAACAAATCTGGCAGCTGCCTGGTTTTGTAAAGTTTTATTGGAAGGTAGCCATGTCCATGGCAGTTGAGTAGCTGTGACAGAGACCGCCTGGCCTCTAGAGCCCGAAATATGTATAATCTGATCTCTTACCACTTTGCTGACCTCTGTGCATGTAGACAATATAAATATAGATATGGCAATATAGTATGTGATAATGACTCAATTCACAATTTCGCTGTGGGATGACTTACGAATGTCTGAATGTTACATAGGATTCTTCCTATACAAAGAATACATTTCTCTGCAAATTTTCAATCCCCGCTGCGAGCTCCATTCTTCCACACCCCCACGATACTGTAATAGTTACTATGACACTGAACCAGTTTTCTAAGCTCCGTGTTACCTGAAGACGTTCTCTAAGCAATCCACCAATTCAATCAAAGAATGAATCAAAATAGTGGCTTGCTATCGTGGGATCTATTTTTTTTCTTTATTTTTCGGCTGGTCGCATCCACTGGAGATGTAAGAGTCCATATCGATCAACAGCTTTTTTGCTTCTAATGTGAAAATTCCTAGATAATGTTCAGCCTAGAAAAGTGAGGTTTAACCTTTAATGTTTCTTGTAGAGATGAGCCTTGCACTGAATAAATAATTGCTGAACACATACTGCACCAGGTGCTGTGCTAGGTGCTGTATCAAGGATCCAGCAGAAAGGGAACTCTGTCATCAGGAGCTTTGTACTTACTTCTCACTTAAGGTCAGTCCTTTTATCTAAAGGTAGAACTGGTTAGTATACAAAGGAAACACCAGTACAATCAATAACTGCTTTCTCTGTGAGACAGATCTCCACAGAGCAATGACACACAGCTACTCTTCTGCACACTAATGCCCGGGTTCCATGCAGCATCGAGAAGGAACTGGACGTAAAGCCACTCACCAAATTTACATTCAAGCTCAACTGAGTTACCTTCCTGAATATGAAGCTCCACAGAATGGTTTACAATGTATTTATTTTAAAAATAAAACCGCAGCCCAAATCGATTTAAATGAGAAAGAAACTCGGCATGTGACTAAGTTAGTCCTTGGCAATGTAATGAGCGAAGAGTTTTGCTACGTGAAAATAATGAGGAAAACAGACACAAAGAAGCACTTCCCCTTTGTGTTCATGCTTGTCTATTAAAACTGAGAATAAACCCCTTGAAACCTTCCGATCAGTGTCTGGTCCCACTTCTGACGCATCTTGCAATGGCAGAGATTCGTATTTAGACCTCCTTTTTATTAGAGGGTATTGCTAGCTTTATGTATTTTCGGGATAGAAACAGCTTTATCGTTTTATGATTATAAAAATAATGTATGCACATGGTTTCAGCACTACGTAATTTATGCAATACTTGAAAGTGTGCAGAACATAAAATACAAGCCCTCAAAAGTCTACCATCCTTAATAATGGCATTATTTACTGAGTGTTCACTGTGCCAGCCACTGCAGTGAGCGATTTACATTTCTATACTCATTTCTGTACCGGGAACTCTGATGCTGCCAGTTACACAGCATCTACTATTATCATCACCCCCATTTGCTGAAGGAGGAACTAGAGATGAAAGTAGTTAAGTAACTTTTGCACGAGGCTGTATAACTGGCTAGCGTCTGGGGTTCCTGTATAGAATTCAGGGGTGCTGTAAACCTAGACAAAGACCCTGGATTTTTATCTCCATTGACCTCTAACTGTCATTTAACATTTCTCCATTATAAACGTAAGCAATGAGCCGCACTGGTATCGGCAGTACCTTAGAATTTTTGCCAACAGAAATCACATATATTTTCATAGCACATGACGACTGCTGCAGATCATTCCAGATCTGTACTCATCACTGCTTTGAAATGACAGTAGTTATTAGGTGCGCTTCTAGATCCCGTGATTTGTATATTACTATATCATCACATTTAAAAATATTTTGTTAACTTTATTTTAATATAATCAGCCTGCTTTGTAATGCCAAGTATTTTATTTTAGACATGTGAAAACGTTGTGAAAAGGATCTCTAAGCTTTACCAGACCAACAAAGGGGCCTATGGTATGAAAAAGTTAGGGACCCTTTGGTAGAGAGTGAGCTGAAATTAACACCCAGGTGGTCTGACTCTGGAGCCTGACATGCAACAACTTTGCCATTCTATCTGCCCTTGGCCTTGTGTTCACATTTTGGTGGATATACTTACTTTCAGATCTCTCTAATTTGGAAAGAATAGATTAAATGGCGATTAGGCAAACTCAGGGAAAAGTCAAGGAAACATTCTCAGGAACAGACACCCTTTCCTACTTCCTCATATTCTCAAGGAGGCGGGATGGGGAGGCCTTGGAATCTACCATTATCTGAGGCTCTGAGGAGAACTGGGCAGTGGGGGTGGTGGGGGTGGGGGAGGCAGTTCAAGGCCACCAAGGAATTGTACTCCTGGGAATGGGACAGGTCACTGACCAAGCTGACCTACAAGTGTAAAGACACCAGAGACAGTCTCAAACAAAAAGAACCCAGAGATCTGACACTTGTAGGCCCTTTTTTGAGAAACCCCCAAACTACTGAACAATAAAATCCAGTAACTCAAAAGACTGAAAAGGATTGGATATAGTTGTCAGTTTTTCAACAAAACAAAACTAAACTAAACAAATCTCAATAACTATAAAGTTCTGAGAAAAAGAAAATGTAACCTAGCAAAGTTACCCTTTGAATATAAATAAATATAAGAAATGTCTTCAAGGAAGTAAACACTTGGGAGATACTGTTCAAGTCCCTGTGAACACTTCCTGACAGACGCACTGCCAGCCCAATGGCACTTTTCCAGTGACTGTGAACTTTTTCTTTCTTCAAGGCACTTGACTAGCATCTGTTGTAAAGTATTTCCTAGAAATGGACAAATTTCACTGTGGACAGCCTGTACAACCGTACACAGCAGCCCTGCTTCCTAACAATAGCAGTAGTGATAAAATCTAAGACATAACAAAATAAAGAATGCAGAAAACAAGAGCCTGCGTTTCAGGGACTGGTGGTATACATAGGAAATGTAGTTAAGTATGGAAATATGGCTTAAAACCCATAAAGATTATGTTGATTAAAATGCACTGTTAAAATCAGTATAAAAACAGTACAACAGAAGTCAGGAAATGAGGGAGGGACAGTATTATCTTTCATAGAAGGGAGTACATAAAAACTCTCAACACTTACAGAGTTGAAAACTAGTCTTGGTAGCTCCTGAAGATGTGTGGAGGGGTGGCTCTGCTTTAGCCTTTAGGTTTGAGCCAAGCTTTGTTCTTTATCTCAGCAAGCTGATGCCTTGCTTCTGTGAGCTTGGCTCGTTTATCTTCTAGACAATGGAAGATGGACACATACAGGTTGGATGACAAAATTAGGTGTCTGAGTATGTAGGAGGGGGCTGGACTGTGCACCTAGTGACAAGCACATCCCGTGCATTCTCCTGGGAGACAACTAGCTGGTTTTTCCTGGCTATGCTCCAGTGCAACCACAAGCCTTTCCATTTGAAACTTCTGCAACCTTTCTAGCTCATTCTGTTTCCCCTACAGCTTGTCCTGATAATGTGAGTTCAAAATATTTGTGATGTGTAGTTTATGAATAGACTTTTGTAAAAGGAATTCAGACTTCTGGCTACAGTTCTGGTCCTGCCTCACAAGCTGTCCCAACTTGTCTAATCCTTCCACTATTTCTAGTAAATGGGAATTGCTAATGTGGCAGAGATTGGCTACTTCACTGAACCTATAGTCTTTCCTTCCTGTATGAACATCTTAGCTACATTTCCCAGCCTCCCTTGCGATTAGGTGTGGCCATGTGACTGAGTTCTGGCCAAAAGAATGAGCAAGAGGTTATGTATACGACTCTAGACACAGCCATAGAAGTCTCCAGGCTGTCTCAATAGAAACTCTAAGAACCTAGCCCAGGGGCTGGCAAACTTTTTCTTAAAGGGCTAGACAGTAAATATTTTAGGCTTGTGGGTCACACAGTGTCTGTCACAACTACTCAATGCTGTCGTTGTAGGGTAAGAGCAGCCATGGTTAATATATACAGAAATGGGCACGAGTGTGCTCCAGTAAAACTGTATTTATGAAAACAAGGGGCTGGCTTGCCAATCCTACTTTGTTAATTCCCGCCCTAAAGGATGGCAGAGCCACAACATGGAAGGAGTCTGGGTTTCCGAATGGCTACATGGGGAGCATTGCCTCCTGTCCGCAGAAGCTAGCAGCACTTACCCCAGTTAATTTAGGAAGATGGTGCTCTCAAAAGACTCTGTACTGAGCTTTCAGGCAGGGGGAAACCAAGTTCAAACATTCATTGCTCTATCACCTCCGTATTTCATGTGAAATACTTTGGGGCCTCAATGATGCCAATTTCTCCAATTCTTTACTCAGCAGTGACAGTTTAAAAAATATGAAAAGAGTCAGAAAAGGTAAGCATTAATTTAAAACCTCCCATTTAGGGGCACCTGGGTGGCTCAGTCGGTTGAGCACCCCACTCTTAAGTCCAGCTCAAGTCATGATCCCTGGGTGGTGGGATTGGGCCCCGTGTCAGGCTCTGTGCTGAGCATGGTGCTGCTTAAGGTTCTCTCTCTCTCTCTCTCTCTCTCTCTCTCTCTCTGTCTCTCTCCTTCTTCCCCTCTCCCCTGCTCAGGCTCTTTCTCTCTAAAATTAAAAAAAATAATAAAAAAATCAAAATCTCCCATTTATAATTAGTATTATGCACTTAAAAATCATAGCCTTTGAAGATGCCGTTCTTACCAAAGGAAATACAACGAGCTGCCTCTGAGGGTATTTTTATAAGTAAGATTGTGCACTATTGCTCTTATGCTCACCGGCTGCCACAGGCTGAGGCTGCCTGCCTTGGCTGCTCAAGGGCAGTTGCATTACTCAAATTGCTCACGGCCGCAGAGGATCAACGGTTGCTTGGCTCCGGATCCTGATCCCCAGCTAATGAAAGATTCCACTGTTAACGCAACCTCTGCAAACTCTCTGGCACTGGCACTCAGATATTAAGGATGCTTGAGATTGTTGGTCTATTTAAGTTTCAGTGGTTTGGAATCTCAGCCTTTGCATTAATCCACTTGGTGATTTTTAGTGTTCTTGTCATCTTTATTTATAAATGAAAAGTTAAGCACCCAAACAGTGCCTGGCACATAGCAGGCATAGAATAAATAAATATTTGCTGAACGAAGTTCTTTGAGATTCAGTGTATAATCATGTATTATTAAGTTATGCCCACATCCGAGGTTACTAAACTTTTCTTGCCAAGTCTCTTATAACAACAACAACAACAACAAGAGCAACAAAACCAGTTAGAGAAACTGGCACATGTGGGATGAAATTTTTAGTGGCTGACAGAATGGGTCAGGGAGGATCATGGGACTCTACACCTGTCCTCACAGGATGTAATGTGGATTGCTAGAATAGGCAGTTGACAATGTAAGAAACTTTTATGATTACTTGTCAAAAACAACTCACAGCAATTACAAAAATCCGTCAGGTATAAAGATGAGGCTAAATAGGCAGAATGTTTTCTAATGAACACATACAGATGAAATTCTAAAAAATTCACATGAATCACATTACCCAGAATAGTTGAAGTAGCCTTCTTGGACAAGTGATTCTGAAATTACTCTCTCCCCTTTTTTTAGTAGTGCATATTTGGATGATAAAAACATTTTTCCTGATGTGTGAATATAAGTTTTATGGAGACTTTACTTTCCTAAAATGTTACTCTTCCAATAAGATCACCTGTGGTTTCAGGCTGCTCAGTGTGGGGAACCATATAGACCAGTGGCCAAGGGGGAGCGTTAAAAGGAATTTAGAGAGAATTTACAATGTTCATTTCTTCTCTATCAGTTTCATGTTTATTTTGATGCAGCCACAAAAAATAATCACTACTTATGCAATTACTCTCAACTTTATTACAGCTATTCTGTGGCAATATTAAACCTTGAAAAGGTAATAGCAAAATGTGTGAAGTAAGCCATTTTCTATTATAAATGTCAAGCAAAAAGGAATATTCTGCATATTCAACACTGGCTGCTACCTTCCTGAAGAATGTTCAACATATGATGGCATACTGTAAAAGAATTTATTGGCATTTTATTTTAATAGCACCTGAATGTTTTGTATTTATGGCTATCACCTAAAAATCCTATTGTAAGCAATGAAGGAATCAAGGAATCCAGCGGAAAATGACTGATACAATATTTTCTAAATTTGTATGCATGAGATCCAGTTTTGCCTTTTCAAACAAGGAATAAGAGAAAACTCACAAAACGTTGTTAAAAGCTACACCTTGTTACAAAATCTTAAAATAAGTTAGTATCCTAAAAGTGGAATGAGATAGGGATTACTAATTCCGAGGCATACATTTAATCAGAGAAATGGTTGCCATTTATAAACCATCTACTCCCTTCAAAAACTCCATAAGGCAGGTATCATCACCCTGAAGTTGGGAAAGGATAAATACCTGGTCCAAAGTAATTAAAGAGTAAAAAGAAGCCACACTTTCAGTCTAGGCTCCTTTGACTCGGCAGTCTGTGGTCTACTAAACATACCGTGTTTCTGAATTCATTCTTCACCCAGGAGACATTCAGTAGCCCTCCCGCCCTAATCCATTTTCTCCACACATGCCTGAGTGTTCTCTTGGTTAAAGTCACATAAAAGCAGGTAGCCAGAACGACTTTAAAAATCAGCTGGGAAATTCAACAGAGTGCAGTGTCTAGGTAGAGAACGTGTCTTCATTGACCAGATGCAGCTTCTAAAAGAGCACAGCCGTTATGTCCCAGCAGGTCTGGCTTGGAACCAATGTACCCTCACTTATCTTGGTGTAATTACTAACAGTCCTCTTGTGGCAAGTGAAGTGATGGCCCCCAAATGTGTTTACATCCTGATCCCTGGAAGCCGTATGTTACTTTATGTGGTAAAAGGGACTCCCCAGATGTGATTAAATTAAGGATTATCTGGGCAGGCCCAATATGATCACACCAGGGTCAGATTTGAAGATGCTAAACTGCTGGCCTTCCAGATAGAGATTGGGGCCACGAGCCAAGGACTGCAGACAGCCTCTAGAGGGTGGGAAGGGCAAGGAAACAGATTCTCCCCTAGAGCCTCCAGAAGCCACACACTCTGTTAACAACTTCAGCCCCATGAGACTTCTGACCTCCAATGCTGTAAGATAATAAATCTGTGTTGGTTTAAGTCACCAACTGTGTGGTAATTTGTTAGAGCAGCCATAGAAATCTAATCCTTTCCATTTCAAAACGGTCCTGTTTGTACAATAAGTATAAGGGGATAGAATTCATAACTGATCAAGCTCTAACCCTGAAAAGCCAACACACCATCAAATTGTACATCTCTTTCTGGGTTTGGTGATGGGGGTCTCTGAGGCCCAATAAAGCTCATTTTCTGTACTTTCCATGGATTGCTATAGATTTAGTGTTCTGGATTCAATAATGATGTCAGATAACAAAGAAGAGACACATATAACCACTTCTCAAAAGTCTTGTAAAATTAGAGTTTGCAAGAGCACCATACCATGCAGGTAGTCTAATTCAGAATTAGGTCATTTGCTTCCCTGGGACATGGGGCTTTATTGCCCAGTAAGCATGGCAGTCAGCACAAGAGGTGGAGAAGGTACAGACTGTGTACTGACGAGTGGGGAAGGGAATGAATTTCTTCCAAAGGTGGAAAGCAAGAAAAAGCAAATATTCAATGTTGGACAGGAGTGGTTCATTTAATCATTTAGTTCTGCCTGGGTAAGTAACATCTGTGAGCAAATAACCCCCCGCCCCCTTGCAACTTGCAGATATTTATAACCAGACCAGAAGGTTATTTAGAGTAAAGACATCATGATTAAGTGAGGGAATAAACTGTAAGTGCAGACTATAGTAAAACCAAGTGAGATCTTGGAGGGCACTGGTCAATCGCCAGTACTGAAGTGGGAGGCCCCTCCACATTGTCCCTCTCACAGTCGTGTCTGGCTTCCTGCAGTGAAAGTAACTCCCAAGCCAGTCCCTTCCATTTTCAGATGGCTAATTGCTAACAAGATTCTTTTTACTTAGCTATAATCTTATCATCTTCGCCCTTTGGTCCTAGTTCCAATGGCTGCAGCCACATAAAGTCAGTCTAAAGTACTGGGCTCTCGATTCTGGCTGCATCAGAGGATCATCTAGGGAGCCTTCAAAAATCTAATACCCAGGCTGTACTGCAGACTGTATAAATCAGGATCAGTGGGAGGGGGGACCCAAGTATCAGTATTTTTAAAACTCTTTAGATGATTCCAATGTGCAGCCAGGGTTGAGGGTTACTGGCTTAAACTCTCTTCTCCACGACACTCTTTATAGAGTTAGAAGTCACCCTCACCTGAGCTGAATTTTCTCTTCCTTAGGCTGACTTTCATCCATCCCCTCAGAACAGGGGATTTGAGGCAACTGGCAATCATAACTGAGCAGCCCTGGAGAAGAGCACTGTTGGGGACCCCCAGGGAAGACTTGTGGCTTTGGGTCCATGGTGGGATTGACTTGGTTCCTTTCATGTTTTTAAAAGTATAACCAGATTGATAAATTGCACTTCATCAAAACTAAACTTTTTATGATTCTAGGGACACTAACAAGGCAATGAAGAGACAACTACAGAGTGGGAGAAAATATTTACAAATCATGTATCTGACAAGTGTATATACTACCCAGCATATATAAAGAAATATTATAATCAATGATAAAAAACTAAATAACTCAAACACACACACACACACACACACACACACACACACACAAATACGACCCATCACATGACATCACCATTTTTGAACTTTGCAAAATTTGCCAAGATTTTTGCATTAACCATAAATTGCTTACGATGATAAAAGTACCACCAATAAGCATTATTTAAAAATCAGTTTTCTGAGATGGCCCATCCGGCTCTAGTGGGAAACCGACAAGCCATTCAGACCCACCCTTCTCCCTAGCTCTAGAAAGCCTCCCATCTGGGGAAACCCAAGGCCAATTTCAGAGGCAGGCAAGCTGGGCCAGGGGGAAAAAGTCCTGAATTTTCCAAACAATGTCTATTTGACTGCAAATTCAAGCACTGCTTGGGAGATTCTTTTAGAAAAGGGGAGAAGGAAAGGTTTTTATTTCTAGATTTAAATTGAGTATTCAACTTATTTCTTTGCAGATATTAAACTCCATTCATAAAACAAGGAAAGAACAGTACAAGGCAGTATTTATTCAAGAACTCAGAGGTGTAGAGTCAACTGTATGTACAATGCAAGTGAAGGGGAAGGAGGACTAGAGCATTGTCTGTGTTGTAATATTGGTTACCATAATAACAGGGCTTTGCAAATACTGCCTCTTTGCAGGGTTCCTGATTGGTCAATAGGATTCTCAAACTACTTTAAAGATCTCTGTTTCAAAAGAGAAATGAAACGGACCAATTATAAGATTTATTTTAAAATGATTTAAAAAAAGAAGAACACTGAAACATTCAATGTGAGCAAAAATTTAGTATACGCTCAGTCCCCAAATTATTTATATTAGCTCAAAAGAGGTATCACCCGAATTCGATAATTAAGGATTGTTAAATCAATGGTTCTCAATAAACATATGGAGACATTTTTGATTGCCACTATTAGGGGGATGCTATTGACATTGAGTGGGCAAAGACCAGAGATGCCATTAAACATCCTATAATGCACAAGACACACCCCCTTAGCCCAACAAAGAATCTCCTGGTCTAACATGTCAATAGTGCCATGGTCAAGACAACCTGGGTAACTAAAACTGTTACATGGAATACTATATATCCATTAAAAGAATCTTGTGAGTGATTCTCAACTCTGGTTGTGTATTAGGATAAGTGATGAATCCCCTGTAGAGCTTCGAAAAGGCCCCATTCCTGACCAAACAGTATCAGACTCTCTGGAGTGGGACCTGGGCATGACTATGTTTTATATTCTCTCCAAGTGATTGTAATGCATAGACAGAGTTGAGAACCACCCATTCAGACTCACATGCATATTATGTATAGATATTGAATGACAAGGGGAAATATACATGCTGAGTTTACATAAAGCATGTAACAATGTAGGTTTTTATTAAATTTTATTTTATTTAATAAATTACATTTAATAAAAATGTAATTTATAAAATATTTTTCATATTAAATAAAAACATATTTTATTGAAATACAAATGAACTATAAAGTACATATATACTACAAAAACATATATACTATAAAGTTGTATCAGTTTTTAATTGCATTTATCTGTATTTTTTGACTTTCTCACAATGAACATGTATTCGTAATAAAAGACAATAGACCACTCTGGAAAACAGTTTGGCAGTATCTTATAAAATTAAGCATGTTATGACCATATGCCTTGAACTAGGACTTTTGGCTGTTTATTGCAGAGCAATGAAAACTGTTCACATGAGAATCTGTATATGAATGTTCAGAGCGGCTTTATTTGTAATAGCCCTAAATAGAAAAAAACCCAGATGTCCTTCACCGAGGGAATGATTAAATAAATCATGGTACATCTATCTCATGGAAAAGTGCTCAGAAATAAAAAGGAATGGACTACTGACATATGAAACAATCTGGATGAATCTCTAAAGAATTATGCTGAGTGAAAAAAGTCAAACCCAAAAGGTTACTTACTGGTTAATTCCATTTACATACCATCCTTGAAGTGACAAATTTAGAGAAATGGAGAATAAACACAAAGTTTTGCAGCATTCTGAAGGGTGGGGGAGAAGCAAGCAGGCATGCTTGTGAAGGGTAACATGAGCACCCTTGTGGGGATGAAAATGTTCTGTATGCTGATGCATCAGTGTTAATATTCGGATATTGTGCTACAGCTTTGTAAGATGTTACCAATGGGGAAAACTAGGTGAAGGGGAAATGGGGATCTCTCTGTATTATTTCTAAAACTTCATGTGAATCTATTATTATCGTGAAAGTTTAATTTAAAAATTTATAATGTTTATTTATTTATTGAAAGAGAGAGAGAGAGAGAGAAAGAAAGAAAGAGAGACAGAGCATGAGTAGGGGAAGGGCAGAGAGAGAGGGAGACACAGGATCTGAAGCAGCTCCAGGATCTGAGCTGTCAGCACAGAACCTGACGCGGGGCTCGAACTTAAACTGCGAGATCATGACCTGAGCTGAAGTTGGATGCTCAACTGACTGAGCCACCCAGGTGCCCTGGAAGCTTAATTTAAAAAAAAAAAGACAATAGGGATCAATTTTAACCAGAGAAAACACCTATTGTGTTGAGCCAATCGTGGGAAAGAAATGTATCTGTTAAACAGTAACAAAATATATGTACATGTTGAAACATTGCTTTGAGAAATAAAAACATCCACCACACCTCCAAATTGGTGAACCCAAGAATTCAATTTTCAGATAACACAGCCTCCCTTCTGACGGCATGATGAAGGCTTACTACATGGCTTCCTCTCCAGCAAACCTCCTCATCCCAAGTAAGAAGCAACACGCACATGCTGGGAGAGGAAGATAGACCGTGGAGAGTGAGAACTGAGCTGTCATCAGCCTTCTCAGTCCCTGATGCTTCGTATGGAGAGCCCCAGGTCCAACCAAAAGTCAGTGAAAGCATAGGAAGGGGCGCTGTTCGGGTATCCCTCTCAGCTTTCTGTCCTCAAAGTCAGAGGACATCAGCTTCACAGGGGAGCCTATTAATAGTGCAGCCTCCCCCAGACACATCCCTAAATATTGACTCCAGTATCCGATCAGAGGTGTGGCCCATGGATCTGCATTATTAGCAAGTCTACCTGGTGACAGGAGGCATTCGGGAACACGGCCATAAGGGACGCTGGGGGCCAGACTGGATCTTGGCCGTCCAAGAAGTGCCTACGGTCCTCAGTCAGAACTATAGGTCTCGTCGTCTTTCCTTAGGGAATGTGAAAGGGATCTGTCTAGTTTAGGAGCTTATAAAAACAATCACAGGAATAATTGCTGGGGATCGAAGTCACACTTGGGAAGGCACTAGATGTGGACGCCTAACAGCAGAGGAGAGAAGAAAAATGGTGGCCACTGTGCTGAACAGGTAAGACCGTGGCTAGGTGGTCCCCAGGGCTCTGGAAAATAATTGGGTGTGGTGGAGGGGGCATCTCAGGAGAAGTGCTCGTCCCAACACTGGGACTGGGAGAAATGGAGGAATGTGCTGCGACTTTTACTTTTACCCCCATGAGGACCAGTGTGTGCTCAGGAAACAGAGATTGTACCTTCTAGACAAAACAAATTACAAGCAATGTATAAAGGCTGTCATTTTTTTGCCACCACACTGGGTACAGGGCTCCTTGTAAAACAGGGATGCAGCCCTTTCCCTGTCTTCTGCCATGGCCATTTTCTCTACCTCTTGTCTTTCAGATCTGCTTCTGGTCCTCTCGGCTAACCTTGTTTGTAATCTTTTTTCCACCCGTGTCTGCCCTTCTTAGTCTGTTTCTTGGCTATGACTTTGGCTCATCCGGTAATATTTCTGATTATTCACCTCAGCTGCATTGTTAGCCAGTCTCCCTGGTGATAGGAGACTTTCAGGAACATGGCCATATGGGGCGCTGAGGGCCAGCACCATCTCAAGATGGTCATCTCATACTCTTTCCAGCTCAGCCTTTCTCAGGGAACCTCCAAACGTGGTTTGACCTGGTTGTAGATGCCCTGCCCACCAACATGGCCCATCAGTGGGCCACACCCATGTGCTAGTGGTGTTAGCTGTAATATCACTGCTGAGGCGCTTGGCTAGAAGCGGCCAGAGTATATTATCTCTTTCTTCTGCCTCTTCTTTTGCCTGCCCTAGTTTGGTCTTGTTTGCCTGGATATTTCATACTGGTCCTTTTGCACCCTGTTCAGAGTCCCCACCGACCCAATCAACTGTTAATGTCTGAAGTGAGTGCAGTGTTTAAAAGATAGAATCTGACTCCACTGAGCCATAATTGATTAGTCCTGTCTGCTGTGGGTGAGCAGGTTGGTCATCTGGGATTTGAAAAGACTGCTGTGTTTGGACTGAATACTTTCTTCTTTACTTCGGGCTGATATACTAACTGCAAATGCTTCAAAAGATCTCTTTGCATTCGTTTAGTCCAAGCCCTAATCTTTCAGTAAAGAAGCAATATTTCAAGTGCATTAGCATTTTCCACTCAAGCTTGCTATGAAAATATCTGCAAAACAGAAATTGCAGGAACTGTTATCTTTTCTCCAAAGAGAATATATCCTGCCAGTGCCTTTGGTAGAATCCACTGTGTGGTTATAGTTTGGGAACTGTACAAATCTTACTAGCTTTAGGCTAGAAGAAGAGTAGCTTCTGGGTTGAACGTTGTCAGAAAAACTGTCCCCCATTTTCCAAAAGCCCTTCCCTCCATGGCAGTTTCTTATCATTCACCATCAAGTGCCTGTCGTTACTGGTCTCTTGTGACAAAATGGTGCCTCTGGCTCCTGGTGGAAAGGTGAGTATCTGGGGGGTTAGCACACGGAGTTGCGCTCCTGCTTCCCTACACAACACCGGGGCGTTCCACAGCAGGGCATTCCCACCTATATGGGTTATTTCCCACCAAGTGTTGTCTTCACAGAGGAGCAATGACTCTACTCACCTTGTAGTGGAAGAGAAACAATCCGCAGAACAGACTGTACAAATCTGCCGTGAGCAGGGAGAGGTTGACGGAGGTGGCACTGGTTTTCTTTATGACGACCGGCATGAAGCTATAGAGACCGAACATGCAGGCGCTAAAGCCAACGTAGAGCAGTCCTGCGAGGAGAGGAAAGAGAGGGGATGTGACAGTCTCCTTGGGGCCTCTGAGTACCCACAGTGCGTGGACCAAGGGGGCTGGTGCATACCACTGATCACTCACACAGGGCGTTTTTCTTCACCGTACGAACTGACTTTATTACTGGGTAACGTATGGCTAAAACAAAATAAAACGTAAAAAATCGTCGTGTGGAAAATGAACTTGCTGCTTCGCACCCCATAACTGATATTTTGCTTCTTCTGGGAAGGAGTGCCTCTTAGTGGCTAGCGTCGGAATGTGGGGTCAAGGCTTCTGAATTCTGTTTCCGATGGTGCTGTACTTAACGTTTCCTGTCTATGTCTTTTAAAACATTTTTTTTTAAATCTCTTTTTTGTTTGCAAAATTACTTGGTTCCTGTATTGTTCGCAATGATGAAGAAGTATATAGTCCTCAAAATGGAAGGGCTTACGTATCACAGAGAGGAGGACTAAAAGTACTGAACTGGAATCCTGTGTGACCTGGGGCAGACCACTTCATTCTCTGAGCACATCATGATGTGTGAATTTCTTCTAAATCTGTGAATCCTGCTCAGTCCTACTTCCCCATCACCCTTCCTAGCATACTGTGGGTTCTCACATATGGGCTCTGCTATTTTAGAAGTAGTTAGGTAAATGCTTCACTTCATTGTTTTTTTAAAACAGAAAGATAAGGGGCGCCTGGTGTGGCTCAGTCAGTTAAACATTCGACTTCGGCTCAGGTCATGGTCTTGCGGTCTGTGAGTTCAAGCCCTGCGTCAGGCTCTGTGTTGACAGCTCAGAGCCTGGTGCCTGCTTTGGATTCTGTGTCTCCCTCTCTCCCTCTCTGCACCTCCCCCACTCACACTCTGTCTCTCTCTCCTTCTCTCTCAAAAATAAAATAAAAATTAGAAAAGTTTTTTTAAAAAGGAAAAAAAAAACCCAGAAAGATAAAAGAAAGTCCTGAAATGCTATATGGTCAGCCCCCCCATTCTCTAAAATTGTCTCTCATAACTAGATAAACAAATGTTAGTACTGATTCCATAACTATACAGTTTTGTTGAGTCTGAATCAAGAGTTTATGGCTAAATCTAGAATTTGGTTCACCTTTTCCTAGATGGTGATACAATACAAATGTACAAAAATAATGCTCATTTCTCTACCCTGAAAGAATAAAGCATAGAATAAACACAAGTAATATAAATCAGTGGACCTTTGGGCATTTTACTAAAATAAAAGTATCCGACCTGTCCAAAGGAATTCTTGATGAAGTGTTTGGTGAGGCCATGGGACAAAGGCTTCATCTGAATTCTATGAATTCAGGAGGATTTTGTAGGTGCTGGACACCTAGTCCCTTTGCCTATGAAGACTGGTGATTCCTCTGAAGAGAAATTTGGTTTTCTTATATGAAAAGTATTTAAGGGCATAAATCATCATTCTATATATTTCTGATTCTCAGTTTAAAGAAAGCCACATCAAATCTATATAAAAAGATTATTTTGAACATTAAGTAAGCAAACTCAGTACAACAGCCCCCTCTAGTGTGGTGGAAATGCCCTAAGAGGACACTAGAATAACCGCTTTCCTAGTTCAGCAAAGTACACGTCCTCTTGCAGATATTCAGACATAGTAATATCAGATAGCTTTTGACTCACCATCAGAAGTTTTAATTCCCTAAAAACAGTCACTTTTCCTGTAATTGGGTTTCATGCTACTAATAATTCATCCTGCTTTAAACCAAGTTACTAAAAGTGCAATACTAAATAACCTATGATCAATACATGGAAAGACATAAATTATCTCAGCATTTCTTGAAGGAATCTGAGATTAAAAGACTGGGAACAAGATATACCCTTAAGTTAATCCACTAAAAATCCACTGAAAGTAGTCAAACTTGATCAGAACATAGTCCAGGCACCAGTCTTTTTTTTTTTTTTTTTTTTTTTTTTTACCATCTCACTGATTTAGATTAAATATGATTGAATTAGAAAGTTCCAGAATCCTACCCTTCCATCACCTTACCTGGCACACTGTAGACTCTCACATGTGGGATCTGATGTTTTATATTCACTCAATTATTCAACCACATATTCACTGACTACCTACTCTGCCTTTGGCTAGAAAAGTAGTGAGAAGTTTAGAGTTGCTTTGGTGCTAAGAAGGAAGAAAATGGTTCCTTATAGGTAATGGCAGGGGGCTTGCTTTAGGAAGGTTGACTGGCTGAGGCTTCTTTGTGCAAGTAACATTTACCTTGAATGCTCAAGGACTAAAAAGAGATGGCCATGGGAAGATCCAGGACAAGAACATTTCAGGTAGGGAGATCTGCAAATGAAGGACCCCAGTGACAGAGCCTGATGTGTTCCAGGAGCTGCCAGGGCCAGAACATTTGTGCAGGATGAACAGAATGGGGCAGAAGGAAGGAATGAGGGTGGAAAATTAGGCAAAGGATGGATTATGCAGGGCCTTGTAGGTCTCAGAAAGAAATTGACATCCTATTCTAGTTATTAACAGGAAGCCATTGAGGAGTTGGTAGCAGGTGGCCAACACCCGATCTACATCTTTAAAAGATAGCTCTGGCTGCTACGTGGAGAAGGGACTGGATGGAGAAAGCATGGCAGACTAGCAAGAAGTGCAGTGTCCTAATCCAGGCAGGAGATACTGGTCGCTTTGCTCAGGATGGCAGTGGAGATGAAGGGATGTGGCCAGGTGTGTAGGGAACTCGACAAGCCCTGGTGACAGACCGGATGTGGGTAGTGAGAGAAAGGAGGGCATCATGGATGCCCATGGGTTCTCATGGGTTCTGGTTAATTTAGAAACTGGGTGAATTATGGCGCCATTTACCGAAATGAAGAGAACTGAGAGAGGGCACGTTTTCAGGGAAAATAAAAAGCTCCGTTCTGAACACGTTAGTTTTAGATGCTGATGCGTCATCCAAGAGCATCTGTCCAGTAGGGAGCTGGATGTATAACTGGCAGGCTCAGAGAAGAGAGGGCCATACAACTGGCAGAGCCACGGAAAGTAGGAAAACACATACATACATACATACATACATACATACGTAGCAGAGTTTTGCTCTACTCATCAGGCTGTGTCAGGGCGCTTCAAGCTTAAACATTCTAAACTTATTTTTAAAAGCTGCGTAAATTAAATTTAGGGATACAGGAATGGAATATACACCATCACAGTTAACCATTTAGCTAGGTCAACCAATGTTTTCGTGTGCGAACATCCTGTTTTGTGAGGAAAGCATAGTCAGCCGAATGAACACATTATTAAGGTCGGAATGCAGGTGTGCTGTTCTCAGATGGACATTAGCTAGTTATTACGTGTCAGCAGTGCATCTGGAGACCCAACGTGCTGTCCATGCAGGGTTTTCAAACAATCAATCAATGTGATAAAAAAAAATGGACTGATTAATCTTTTGACTGACAGCTACATACCGGCTGCAACAGCTACATTTATAGACAAGGTATGTGTATAACTATTTATTTGAAATGCTTCCTCTCTCACAAAAGACAGCATTTGGTAGCTCTTGTCCTCATGCATTAGAGATTTAAGTTAAAGAAGTTAGAATACTGCTATCAGCCAATACTGATTGCATGCTTGCTATGTGCTACTTTATACACATTATTAATTGCACGCTTGCTATCACATTAATAATACACATTATTAATATCTACAACTGTAGAACACCATTCCTATTGTTACCCTCTTTATATAGGCAAGAAAATGGGCTAACAGAATGTATCAGTTCAGAAACACAGTCCATATGACTGGTTCAATAAAGGAAATTTAATTGGGGGCACAAGTCACAAAGGTGCTTGAATGGGTAATAGGGCACATAGGGATGATGAGGCACCCCGGAGATTAGCAATAACAGTAAGTTATCCACACTCTTGGAGTTGGAGAGATCCAGGGAGAAGGCTATGTTGCTAGGGGTCAGAAGGTAGGAAAACCTAGCAAAGATATAATCACAGAGGGCACTCAGCCGTTTCTGGAGACCTGACCCCAAACAGCGAGAAACAGGGAGACACCCCCTGGTTTCTTCCTTCCTCCCTCCCTTCTACCCTCCAGTCTCTTACTGCTTCCAGTTGGCCAAATCTAGTTGGAAGCCACTTAATAAGACAGCCTGGAAAGTACAGTTTGCATGAATCATTATAGAGCAGAGTAAGGGTAAGAAACAGACAGATCTGTGAATAAACAGGAAAAACCAGCATACGGAGGTAGGGTAACTTGGCCTCGGGACACATGCTGCCTGACTTTAAATTCTGAGTACCTACCAGTAATCTATATTCTTTAATTATTATGGAGAGAAAACAGGGCTTTGATGGAGCATCCTATCTGGTTCTAATAAGCATCTCAATGTATATACAATACATATATGATATATACACGGTGTACATGATATATGGTTAGATATGTTAGATATGGTACGTTTAGATGTGATATACACATGTGTGCATGTGTGTGCGTGTGCTGTATACTATTATCTCATTACCCCCCTGATGTTCTGATTCACTTTCCTTTGAAGATACTAGATCTTTAACACATTATTTTTAATTCTTAAAGATGGCTTCTTAGAACATACGCATCAGGCTAAGTCTGGAAAGGGCATCAGGCAGGCAGGGCTTGCTCAAACAGTGCACATCAGTACCCACCCCTCAACCCCCAGCCCCCACAGGCAGCCATGAGACTTGTCGAGTGGCCTCACCTCCCCAGGCCCCTGACTCAACCTCAGTTAAAACGGTGGGCTCTTAATTACCTTTAAAGTCCTTCCTGCTCTGTGGTCCCATTACTCCATCTTCAGGAAAGGTCAAATCTTTGTTTTGGCCTCCAGAAGAAAACCAAAACCCAAACCAAAACAAGCATCACCCACAAGGGCAGTGAAGAAGCCCCCTGCACACCACGGACCTGAGCTAGCTGACCCACAGCACACTTTTTCTTTCCTTTAACGTTCGACTTTCACATCATCTCACATTTGTTCACACATCCTTTAACACAATATGGCAAATGGGATAAAGGGAATGTTGAAGCCATTTATTAGGTTTCTGACGGTGATTTGAACACACCTGCTCCACAGGACATTTGAGCTCTGTTAGGTCGTATATTTTACTGGAATTTACCGATTACATAACCAGACCCAGTCTTTCTGTTGAGTAGAGTAAAACAAAGAAATAAAACAAACAACAACAATGGTCTTCTTGCTTTGAATTACTCTGTATCTTGCAAGTGTTATAAGAAAATAACAGAATCTGTTTTTTAAAAATGTTCTGAGTGCAGAAAATATAAAATACATTTATTATCCCACTTGCTCCATAGAAAAAACATGTCTTTACTTTGATAAAACGTCAACCATATGAGCTACCCAAGAGACGGCAAGAGGGAGATTGCTGATGTGGAGACGGGGGAGGAAGAGGAGTGCTATGATAGATGGTGGGGAATGAAGACGGTCTTGGATTTTGGTCTCTTTAATAAGACGCTGTGAGCTTTCCACCAAACACAGTGATCAGAGCTTGGCGCTCTTGGGTGACTTCCCAAGGAGTGCAGGGATGCTCTGGGAGGACCCTGACCCCCTGGCCTGATGTCTCCTTGCCTCTCCAGTCTCCAAGTTTCAGTGGTTGGTATGCCATCTCCTGGTTCCCCAGAAAGAAAGAGCAATGCAAGCCTACACCTCTCGCCATTGTCCCACCACTTCCTTCTTGTCTTTGTTTTGAAAGATGAGAGATGGCGGAACAGGCCCCATCTCCCTTGCTTGTCATTAACTCATTTAGTAAACATTTACACACCGAACCTTATGTGCCTAGAACTGAGCTAAACCAGCCAAACCCTGTAGTTGGTCAGGATGAGGTAATGAGGATTAAGGTAGCCCTCATGTAAAAAACATCTCAAACCCAACGCTATTCATGCTTTGGAAAGAAAAGGATGAATATTTGGTTCTCTTTCTTGACCATTTTAGCCTCATTTCCAATCAGGAATTAAACTGATGGCTGTATAACGTATTCCTTTTATACTGCTTTTCATCACTTGGACTACAGGGGATTGACATTTTAATGGCAATAAGAGAGTTAAGAATAAAACTACCTTTTGATGACACATTTAACTAACACTGAATTATAACAGAACCTCAGTGGACATGCACATGCCATCCACATAATTAGGGGACAAATTATTTTTTGTTATTGCTGTTACTATTAATATAAAATTAATTTATACCACTGCGTGGCAAGTGTTACCAAGCATGGGTCACATCTTGCTTCCTGGCTCTGAGAGTCACAAAGGCAAATGCATCTGTAACCTGCAGCCGGTTTCCTTGCCTGCCCCTCCTCTCCTCCCTGCACCCCCTCCTCTATTGATTTTCATTTAACTGTAACAATCTAGAGCAAAACTCAAAAAAAAAAAAATAAATGGCAGGATTCTGTGACAGACACAAGGGCTGGTCAACCCTTGAAGTCACTAGCTATAACCCCCAGGGAGGGTCATGCATAATTCTATAGCTCCAGCGTGCTTTTAGAGGGAATTATGTCAGTAGCAAGCCAGCCTTGGACGCTTCTGGGTTGGGGGTAGGTAAAGTGGTGCAGGGAAGCTTATGGCTTTGTCCTTGTTTGTGGAAGCAGGGTTCCACTGAAGCTGTCAATCTCATCAGAGCTCTCATAAGCTGGAGGTGGCTCAAGCAGCCAGCTTCCATGGGCAATCTGGCTTCCCCTCCCGTTTCCATCCACAGTGCACACATTTTCCAAGCACCCCTGCAAGCCAAGCTCTGTGCTCACTGCGGCACCCCATGAGTCTTGATATAGACACTGAGGGTTATCTAGGCAGAAGGTTTTAAATGTCATTCCCTTCTAGGGCTTGCTGTGTGATCATTATAGCAATCACCTAGGATGTTAAATCCTTGTCCTAAATTATTTTTAGAGAAAAGTGATTTTCGAAACAGGTGGAATCTGAGATGCCCTGGATGACTATTAATAGGCTCGAAGCTTATCTGGGATTTTCCACCAAGTCCCTTTGGAGATCAATTAACCATTTCTTATGTGCAAAATGCTCCCTTCTGAAAAGGTTTTTATGGGCTCAAAATGCCCATTACATTGTTTTCTTTTATGCCTTTTTGTTCATTTTTCTTCACTTTGCTGAAGTGCCACTTTTTAATGATCACATAAGTTTTGTGTTTCTTGGCTACAGAAAATTGCTACCATTTATGTCCCACCACTGCCTCTGGGCATTTTTTCTTTCTGGTTGGTCTTTAACCTAATAACATACTTGTGTGTCTACACTAATGGCATCTTGACGATGATAATGGGCAGAAGCTCAATTAGGAAACATTATGAATCATATGGTTCAGTCTCTTACTGTGTACAAGAATTCCTAAAATGACAAGGGATTTAACATTTTCTTTCGTCCTCTGCATTTTAAATCCTTTCATGGTTCATGCCCCGCTACCGCCCACATCACTCTTCACATATATCCCTCAGGGTTTACTAAAAACAGCATGTTAGGTGAGCAAACCCCTTACCTATTTGCCAGTCCCAGGGCACCTTTAACAGCTCCTTGTGCTCCATTATAGCTCTGCAGATTTAAAGAAAGTGGACCTGATGAGCAAGATTATAATGCAACCTACTTTTTTTTTTTTTTTCATTTACCAGATTTATACAAGTCATGAAACAACCAACTGAATTTTAAAAATAATTTCGGGTAGGGGCACCTGGGTGGCTCAGTCGGTTAAGTGTCCAACTTCGGCTCGGGTCACGATCTCACGGTTCGTGAGTCCAAGCCCCGCGTCGGGCTCTGTGCTGACAGTTCAGAGCCTGGGGCCTGCTTCAGATTCTGTGTCCCCCCATCCCTCTCTGCCCTCCCCTGCTTGTGCTCTGTCTCTCTCTCTCAAAAATAAATAAACATTAAAAATAAATAAATAAATAAAAATAACTTCGGGCCAGGGATAGGCAAGTCTAATCTGGCAACCGGAGGTTTACCCGCGAAGGATCTTGCTAGGTATGGCCAGCACCAGTGGTGAGGGTGTGCAGTGGGCAAGGTGGAGCTCTAGCCTTCCACTGGCCTTTTCACCAGATTGCCTGCAGCCTTGGTTTCTTCTTGCTTAGATGTTCTAAAACGTCAATGGTGAGGTATGGAAATTTATCGTGCTTGCGGCTATTGTTATTATTTTTTTTTTAAATCAGTTTTCTGAATGAGGATTCTCCAAGGCAGTGGTTCCCAAACTTAAAGGCACAAAAAAGCTGTCTGGGGAGCATGCTGAAACAGGTGCTCAGGCTCCTTCCCTCAAGATTCAGATTCAGTAGGTCTGGGTGGGGCCCAGAGACGTGCATTGCTGACAAGTTCTCATGTGGTGCCGGTGGTGCCGGTGCTGCCGGTCAGAGAAGCACACTTTGAGAACCGCTGCTCTCGAAGAGGACCAGGAGGTGAAGCTGGCATCATTCCACCAGCAGCATTACGTTGGTTTCCGCGTGCCCTCCGTTTACTCCATTTGCCAAACACTCCCCTATGCCACTTCTGTTATTTTGGCAGCAGTGGCCCAAAGGGGCTCAGTTAGCTCGAATGGACTGTAACTGAAGCAAATGAGTGTTAGGTGTCTGATTATATTTTTTGGCTTCGAGAATAATAATCCATAAACTGAGTCATCGATCTACAAAGTGCTGGTTATGAATAGTTGAACTAGGCAATTTCTTTTCCTCTCACAAAGCTGAAGTACCAAATTTAGGAGCTTTAAAATGCCATCTCACCTTCAAAATGGATCAAAAATAAATCGTTTTTGGAGACTCTCCTCACCTCAGTGCCTTGTTTGCTATGGAGGTTTCCTCCTGTATCTCAGCATACCAAAACTTGGAGGACCCTTGGAAATAGCTTATTTGCAAACCATGGTTAAGGTGATGCCAAAATATCTTCCGTAAATAATTTGATACTGAATCAATACAATTACAAAGCACTTGCCTCATAAGAAGCGATTGGGTGAAATTACACTGGAGGCTCATTCTTTACCCCTTACACGAAACTAAAACATATAGTCCTTATTGATGGAAAATTACACTTTGTTTGACCCTTATTCTCACAATTCTGAGGCACTAGTCAGGGATGACTTATATGCTCCAATGAAGGATTATTGCAAAATTGATGTTTTGGACTTTTTGATGCTTAGTGAATGTGTTATATCTTTATCTGTTTAAGGAAAGTAGAAACACTAAATTCCTAAGAGATGAATTTGAAATATGGTTCATTCAGGTAAATCCACAGGCAATAAAAGAAAACATTTATGAAAGGGCAAACTTATACTGTATATTTTTTTATTAAACAATTTTGTTTTAATGTTTTATTTATTTTTGAGACAGAGAGACACAGAGCGTGAGCAGGGGAGGGGCAAAGAGAGAGTGAGACACAGAATCCGAAGCAGGCTCCAGGCTCTGAGCTGTCAGCACACATCCCAATGCGGGCCTCGAACTTACCAACCACGAGATCATGACCTGAGCTAAAGTTGGACGCTTAACTGACTGAGCCACCCAGGTGCCCCTATACTGTATGTTTTATAGTCACTAGTAAACAGATGTCCTTTTTGGAAGTACATCATATCATGGCATTTACACTTATTCTATTTCTCTATGTAAAAACCCACTAGCTGGTTTGGAGAAATCAATGTACTTCTAATGTTTTCTTGTAAATTCTGTACAAAGTCCACTAAGCGTTTTTCTAATAATTGACAACAAACTTCTTTAGTTTTGAAGAAGTTCACTAAGAAAGGTACTGAATTTTCAGATTTCATGTAGGAGGTTAGTGAAAGGTTTCCAGTCTGGATTTTTATAAAATAAAGTGACCAACCATACCCTATTGAAAAGAATTAGAATAAGCCCTAAGGGTATCTACCATCTGAATTACTCATGATTTTTACTCACAATTGAATTCCACTGAAAAATGCCCCGAAGAGTCCAATCATTCCCAGAAATTCCACTCGGCTCAGGGTTCGGATGATGTATTCTTCCCAGACGTTAGAAATACCGTACAGTGTGGCCCCTCCTAGGACCAGAAGATCCCCTACCAGCTTATTTTCCCCTAGGAACCAAAACCACAAACACAGCTTCATTAACATTTTCTTCATGGAGAATCTGGCACCAGCACATTGAGCTTCCTTTGTCTACTCCATTCTGATGTTTTTATCGAAGTCCGGTAACTTGCCAATTATGATTTAGTAAAGTTTGTTTATCTGTGCTGCAGATATGTTCTGTTATTAACAGGTTGCCTATGTCTGCCCAACCAGAAGTCTTCCTTAACCTAAAAAAAGGGACCAGCTGCTTCTAGATTGCAGTGTCTCTACAAAGCCCCATGTCTTCTGACTAGATATATGTCTAGGAATATATGCTAATATGTGCACATGTTATATTTGCTGCAGGGTGCTTTCTAACAGTCTGGCGAACGTGATGTAGAACAAACAGAACCAGTCTGAATCTCCACTCTTTGCTATCCAGGGAGAGAAGCTATGACAGAAGTACTTCAGACTCTTTATTTTGACCATGGGCAAAATGTGTACTTGCTTAGAAAATGAGAGTGAAAGGGATCATGGGTTGAAATTTGCAACTCCCCTAAAGTAAGTAATGTAAGAATGAAAATACATGTGATTCATTCTTACATTAATTTTTTTTTTCATGAAAATCAATTTGGGTTGGTTTGGGTTGGTCCAATTTTTAATAAATGCCTTACCCAGCTCTTTCCTATAATGAAGCAAATTCCACTCTAGGAAGTATGAAGCCAGGGAGGGAGAGTGGAAGTTAGCAGCCTATGTGGGCTTGTACCCAAGTAGTCTCCAGCTCTGTCCTGTACAGGTCCGTACATGGGAGCTTGGCAGGTATGTTGCTCGGGGGCACAAGAAATGCTGGAGGAGAAGGGTGCTCTCTCCAGCATGATTCTAGGGAAGGGGCTCACCTTAGAGTAGCTCTGGACTCCCAGATTAGCTGGAACAATCTAAAACTGGAGAACCAGATTCTCTGTGTTCAGTTGGGAGCACTGAGCATTCTCTAGGAATGACTTCACATAAAAGAATCTGGGCTGGGCTTGGGGAAAGACCTCCTCCTTCCTGCCCCTGGGGTCACCTTGGGAGATTCTATATTTACAGCTGACCCTTGAACAATGCAGGGGGTTAGCAGTGCTGACCTCCAATGCAGTCAAAACTCTGCATATAAATTTTGACTCCCCAAAGACTTAAACTACTAATAGCCTACTGTTGACCAGAAGTCTTACCAATAATACAAACAACACATATTTTGTATACGTATTATATACTATATTCTCACAATAAAGTAGGCTAGAGAAAAGAAAATGTTAAATGTACTGCATTTATTGAAAAAAATCCATGTATAAGCAGACCCGTGTATTTCAAAAGTCTGCTGTCCAAGGGGCAACTGTACTTTAAAGGTGTCACTCTTTCGAAAGCAAATTTCCCACTCCTGGTAAGGATTGGAAGGAGAGGAGGAGAGACCCTGAAAGGCAGGAGACCTTGCTGGCATCACCCTCCAGGGAATGGGCTGAGAATCTGGATCTGTGAGGGTGGGGTGCCCTCCCTGATTCATGGAGAACAGATGAGCCAAGAGCGCAAAGAGGTGTCAATGAACAACCAAAGCTCCAGAGAGGTCCTTGGGTGCATCTCACGGGGGCATTAAGGTTGCTTTGACAGAGAAGGTCATCTTCAGCAACCTGATTCATCTTTTTCATGTGTCGAGTAGAAAATAATGACAAACCTTTTAATTTTAAGTTGTTCATTTGAGGAATAACCCATAAAATAAAAAAGTATCCATTACTAAAATTGTAAGGTTATAATGAATATAATTCAGTCTCGTTTTACTCGGGAGCCATTTCAGAATCTTGTGATGACATGGTGGTCATTATTATGAATATCAATTATTGTTGTATTAGGGAAGAAAGAAGTGCTGCTTAAACAGAATTTTCGGTTAATGAAATTATATGAATGGATTCAGGAAAGCTAAGTTATAATGGGATATTTTAATAGAAATTAGCAGAACATCAGTCTATCTTTCATAAGTCCTAAAAAGAGGCCATGCTGCATTACTGAAGAGTCTCACTAATCTTTTTTAAACTCTACATTTGTACAGTTTTGGCCTATTCTGTTACCTGGCCTTTGACCATATGAAATCTATTCCCCAGTACTTTGAATTTTTACCAGGGCATAATGATTACTGTTAAGAATAATACAGTTTTATGTAAGTGCAAGTTCAGAAGTGCTTTCTTGATTATCAGTGATAAAAATTTAAATGTTATTTATTAAATTTTCATTTGTAAATGTATTTATCAGTTTTCAAACCTTTGAAAATGGATGCATATACATATAGCATGTATGATAATTTGGCTGATTAAATATAACTAAATTAACCAGGGCATGATTTTATTCAACTATATTATATAATGAAGTGTTTGATGTAAGTATAAGAAAGTTCTAGGACTAATAGTTTATATCTACAATTTGTATCTCGTTCCCTGGAGATTACAACATATTACTCCATGTTTTATGCACTTAAAGTGCAATAGATACCTGATGCAGTGGAACCAATTTTTGTACAATGTTCATGGGGAAATAATACCCAGAAAGGCTGTCATTTATGTATGTATGAAACCATGCTCAGTGATAATGTTTTGTACTGGACAAGCTATACAATCTTTCAGCACATCAGTTTCCTTATTTCAGAATGAGGTTAGTTTGAGATTACAGCAAAGTAATGTACATAAAACAATTTAAAGAAAATGAATTGCTTCGTATATCATTGGGCACTGACTAACAGTTCACTAAATGGTGACTGAAAAGAATCAGTCATTCTCTTTGAAAAGCACCTGTCTCTATGGATTGGCCATTTCTCATTTTGGATCGCTTCTAGATTCTAATCAACACAGTCATAATTGCTTTGCAAGAATTGGTTTTCCTTATTAGATTTTTGTTTAAGCGTTGTTTGGGGGGACATTTGTGTCTGTGTGGCAGTGGAAGAAGAATAGGGAAGAGGACTTAAGACTACTACATACCATTATTTCAAGAAATAAATGATGAATTACACTATTCTGGAGTGTTGAAAGACTATTAATGTGATTTATGAAAATGAACCCATCCCACTGAATATTTTTGAGTTGTAAATGTGATCAACTGCCTTGTTTTCCTGGGACTCTCTTGGTTTTCACACCAAATTCCTTCATCTCAGGAAACCCTTTCATTCTGGGGAATCTGGGACCGTCATTTATCGCAATTAACTATAATAGAACAGCTATATATTTCTTATAAGGGTCACAATGATAGAAAAATAAGTATTAAGTGGTGTAGCAGAAAGGATACTGGCTAGAATTCACATCTAGGCTGCACCATTTACCATTGGTGTGCCCTTGCACACGCTTCTGATCTCCCTTAGCCTTGATTTCTTCAGCTGCAAAAGGAAGAATAAGAAAGCTTTCTTTCCACAGTTAGGAGGATTAAATGAGATAATGCATGGGAAAGTGGCTGGCACCAAAAAAATTGTCACTGTCCTTTGATTGTGTTCAATTAGCGAGCTCCTTGAAAATATTTTCTCGGGGCGCCTGGGTGGCTCAGTCGGTTCAGTGGCCGACTTCAGCTCAGGTCATTATCTCGCGGTCCGTAAGTTCGAACCCCGTGTCAGGCTCCGTGCTGACAGCTCAGAGCCTGGAGCCTGTTTCAGATTCTGTGTCTCCCTGTCTCTGGCCCTCCCCCATTCATGCTCTGTCTCTCTCTGTCTCAAAAATAAATAAACGTAAAAAAAAAAAAAAAAGAAAATATTTTCTCTTCCTTGAAATCACTCTAAAATTCGGGCTAATAATAAGAAAACAAAATGTTGTTATATGTATCTAACAGCTTTAATAAATGAACTAAAAGGTGCAATAAATGTATTATGGTAGAAAGATGATATTTTGAAGAGCAAGACATATCTTTTGTAAAAGGGAGCTACTTTAATTGGGTTTTACCTAAATCTTATGACTTTCTAACCTTCCCTTCCCACTTTGCGCAGCACACTGCCGGCCGCAAGGCCAAGCCTCCAATGCCACGGACTGGGGATACCTTCTCTCCACTTCCGTCTGCCGTGGGCAAACTTGCCGGCAAAGCTTCCTGAGAAGCACGGTTCCTGGCACATCATTGTGCGCCCTGACAGTTACAGTTCACATCTGGAGAGCCTGCTGCCATCTGAGAAGATTCCTTTAGCAAGGCTTAAATCAAAATGAGGGATTCCTGGGTAGCTGATGAAGAAACAGTCTAACAAGGCGATTCGAACAATTATTTCAATTATAATGAAGTCAAGTCAAGGTAACTTTGAACAGGCCATTATCATTGTGCTTGAGGAAAGAATTTTCAAAATCCCAACTACGGTGAACCACGGCTTCAGCAATACAAAAAGGATTGAGACGGACATTCTCTTTTCCTATGAAAAGCTCTCGATAGAGTGATGGCAATTTATATTGTGTTGAACGCCCGATTGAAGTTCTGGTGAGTGACTCAAGTATTTTGGTAGAGTTTTGTCCCTGGCTAAGTAATAACATTGAATCAATTCTACCACAAAGGTGAAAACAAATGGGATACTTTGCATAATGATGCACACCAATTTTAAGATTATATTGTCCTTCAAATTAGTGTGTCTTTTTCTTCTTTCAAAATATTTTATATGGTGGCTTACATTGCTGCCTAATTTATTTTGTAAAATAAACCCTTGGATCCTGTATTTGGGCTGCCCTTAGAACATCATATCATCTACTTGGGCACCATTACTTCAGCAGAGAAGGTACTCCAAGATGATAAATCTTAATTCTGTTAACATGAGCACTTCACATGTCACAAAAAGGATGGTGCTGTAAGTCTTCTACAGGTGAAACCCACTCTAGTGTGTTTGAGTTACTCTGCACTGTTTTAAAAATCACTACTTTTGGGGCACCTGGGTGGTTCAATCAGTTAAGCGCCAGACTCTTGGTTTCAGTTCGAGTCATGATCTCAGTTTTGTGAGTTCGAGCCCCACATTGGGCTCTGCGCTGGCAGCATGGAGCCTACTTGGGATTCTCTCTCTCCCTCTCTCTGCCCCTCCCCTACTCATGCTGTCTCTGTCTCTTTCAAAATAAATAAATAACTTAATTTTTTTTTTAATAATAAAAAAATGGCTACTTTTGAAAGGCCTTAAATGGACTTACTTTCTTTTCTTTAATACTATTACTCCTTTCCTAACACCTCATCTGAAATCAAGAGAACATTTTTTTTTTCCAGGAGTAGTGAATATCCTCTAGTGAAATCAATTCAATTTAGTTTAACATTCTGGGCTTAAACATCCAGATTTATTAGAGCAATTGTCTTTCTTGACTAGGAAATGCAAGATGATGGCTGGGGGCCAATGGCTAAGGTTCAGCAAAGCAGAATTTTCATAAATAAAGGTACATGCTTCTGCTTAGTCTATGTTTACATTCTACAAGTAAAGCTGAGAAAATGAAATTAAATTATGACTTTGGAACAACTAACCACGTTGTTTCTGATAAACATACTCTGATTGGTTCAAGAGATTATTCGTATCAGGATCACGATGGTTATAGAGCATAAAACTGGTCCTTTCATAAAACATCTATTGATATCCAATGGAACCAGTGTTTCATAGAAGAGATTCTGGGAAAAGCTGGTATACATATTTTTAGCTTACCTGTTGAGATGGGATTGATTATGTTTGTGAGGACCAAGGCTGTCTCTCTTTTGCTCTGTGTTGTATCTGTAGCTCCCAGAGATGTGGAAAAAGAAAAGAAGCCTGTCCCAGAGGTCAAGAGCCTGGGGTCCTAGACCCTGCTCTCTCAGCTCTGTGACCTTGGGAACTCACTTGGCTTCCCTGTACCTTGGTGTTCTTGTGTGTCATATATAAAGCTGCCGAACAAGGTCTGTTTCAGCTGTAATGTACTGTAGTGCAACTTAAAAACATAAACTGTATTTATTTCAGGTACTTCCTACAATCTAGCCTCATTACAAGAAATGCCCCAATTTTGACTATCAATTAATTCCCTAGAAGACAGGGCAAATCCAAGAACTATAGAAATGTAAATACTTTCTATCCCATTCTTGATGTTAAAAAAGGAGGTTATTTTTCATGTCCCCTAAAACCTTATGTAGCATAAGAATTTTGTACATTTTAAAGAACTGCAATGCTTTAAAAAGGGTTCTCTGGAAACCTTCTTGGATCAGGGATCCCCATCAGATTCATAGCAATTTGATGAGTAAATCTTGAAGCTTTACCTTGCAGGTCTATAAGCTGTGATTGATAACCACAAATCCTCCCTCACCCCAAACAAATAAACAAAAAACCATGCACAATGAGACTAAATTTAGCTCTCCCCCATAAAAATATGAAGTATTCCTAATCTAGTCTTCAAACTTCTAATATCCACTCTTAACTTATATATCAACCTCCACCCAATGGTTTGAAAGCTCAGTCTTTCTCTGACATGAGAAAGAAAGAGTTGGAGGGTGAGGTGTGGGGAACGCCCCAGTGACCCTCTGACACTATTTCTAACCAGCTGGTTTGGGCCAGCCAGCAATGGCCTGCAAAATATCCCCCATATAGGTCATGACTCAACTTTAAATACCATCTGAATGTTTCTGAATACATGTAAAAAGGGCAGAATATCTGTATTTTGCTTCCTTCATTCACTCAAGAAACATGGATTAAGCACCTCCCATGTGTCATTGTTTGAGGTGTTGAGGAACAAACATGAATAAGATACAGGCACTGAGAAGACCAGGTTCCTAGTTTCTACCCCACCATGAACATTCTGTGTCTTGCTTTGGCCTTACCCACATAAGCATGTAACATGGTGAACACCTAGAAACTCACCTGCTCCCTGATGCCTTCCCACAAGCACATCCGCTCCTGCCATGCAGCCCATTCCCAGGATGCAGACAAAGATGCCGAGGAAATGCACAGCCTTGTACCGGATCAGCAGGAAGAACCAGGAGAGCAAAATCACCACCGGGATCACAAAACAGTCCAAGAGCTACAGGGAAGGAGGGAGGTAAACAAGAGGAGGTTCAGGGGGAAGCTTTCCACATAATAAAGAAAAATCACTTAGCCCTGTAGAAAGGCTATTTCCCCTGAACCTCGGTTTCTGTGTAGACCCAGAACTGCTTCGGTTAAAACAGGCTCTGAAACAAGCACAAACTAGCTTTACTTAAACATCCTCCAAGCTTGGATGGAAAGGGAGAAGGCCAGTGGATAAGACAGGTTGGTGGTGGAGAGTCGCCTGCCCTTACAGGGTCAGGGCAGCTGTCTCCCATTTTCCTCAGCGCCTGGACTCCACCAGAACCCCTTACTTGAGGGAGAAGACACTGAGCCATTTTAGATGGTTCCACTATTTTAAGAGTAAATCTGGGAATGGGAGGTAAGGGGGCAGAGGTCTTATCATGTTTTATAAATTAGTAGAATTTAGACAACGGTTGAACTTAATTTCTCCCAAAAACTATCTCCTCGCTACTTGTAAATTTGTTCTAAATACAAATATTACTCTCAAGTTTACAAAGATTTTAGAAAATACCGTAGTAAAAAAAGAGTAAAGAGAGTGAGAGAGGGAAGGATAAACAGAGTGTAGAAAAAAAAAATCTTTGATTTCATTTCTTACGTATTTTGTGCTAATAACGAGATTCCATGTGACATGGAAACCTCAGGACTTGGTAGAGAGCTGGCCCCAGTCTTGCAGCCAGTTAATGTGGTGCAATGAGAAGACCCTTGTGCCCAGAGTCAGGAGATTTCAGTTTGAGTCTCAGAGCCTTACTTACAGTAGTGTGACCGTAGGCAAATCACAAGCTCAGGAAGACTCAGTGTCCTGCCAGTATAATGAAGATAATAATCCACTGACTTCCCCCAAAGATCCCTGTGAAGCTCTGACATAATACATGAGAAAACATTTTGTTGAGCTACAAGGGCGTCAACGCTGGTCTATCACCGTGCTTCCCAACACGTGCTCTTGGCTCCACGGAACGGGTTGTTTCTCCTACACTCTGGTAAGATACAGTGACCTTTGGATAACTCATGTGAGGCAGGGTCTCCACTAGACAAACTGTATCTCATAGGACTTCAAACTCCATGTACTGAACGAGATATTGGTGATTCTGGCCCACTGCTGGGTACTGCTCCTCTGCTAGCATCCTAGACAAGTAACTCTACCACCCAGCAGTCAGACACAGGGCAGTGATCCCTGTACACCTCCGCTCTAACTGCCTGCATCCTGTTGGCCACCAAGTTCTGTCAATTCCATCTTCTAAACATCTCTCAAATCCATTCATGCCACCCTCTCCCATTTTTGCCACCTGGACTAAGCTTGTATCCTTTCTTACTCAGAATAAGCCCCTCCCAGGGGCGCCTGGGTGGTGCAGTCGGTTAAGCCTCCGACTTCAGCCAGGTCACGATCTCGCGGTCCGTGAGTTCGAGCCCCGCGTCAGGTTCTGGGCTGATGGCTCGGAGCCTGGAGCCTGTTTCCGATTCTGTGTCTCCCTCTCTCTCTGCCCCTCCCCCGTTCATGCTCTGTCTCTCTCTGTCCCAAAAATAAATAAAAAACGTTGAAAATTAAAAAAAAAAAAAAAAGAATAAGCCCCTTCTTCCTGCTTCAGGGTCTTCAATCATGCATTCTCCTTCATCTGGAATGTCCCACTCAATTCCCGAACTCCCGCTTCATTGCCCTTCAGGCCTGCACTTACATACTGCCTTCTCAAGAGAGCCTCTCAGGTCCCCAGGCTAGGTCAGGACCATCGATGCTTTCCTTATATCCTGTACTTTTCCTTTATAGTGTCAATTGCAATAATACTTAATGAGCACAGAATTATTGGCACAATGTCTAACTTCCCCACGTGTCCAGAGGTCTATGAAAGCAGGACTGCATTCTCATTAGTCAGACCCTGCTGTGTTCATGAGAAGTATCCAATGATAGTGACTGAACAAGTGCATACGGTATTTTTAATGATCAATAATACCCAAAATTCATGAAAGGATGAAAAATCTTTGCGTGTTTGCAAAGCATCCCTGACCATCAGCATGACTTTTTGGCTCTGTAAAGCAGCCAGCACTCAGAATCCCTTCTATCCCAAAAGATTTTGCGGTCTGGCAGACCCTCAAGCTTCTCTGTGCAGCAGTTTCCTTTGCAACAAAAGCAATCAGAATTGTAAGCTGTCCCCGGGGGTGCTGTGAGATAAGGTGATGGAGGGCCACGTGGATGCGATGGCTGGGGGCTGAGTCTAGAGGTCACCGCACTCCCGGAGGAACTCTGTATCAGGGTGGCGGCTGATAGGATTGCACTACAGCTGGAGTTGCTCAATGCACAGTTAATTAGCAAGTTAATGATCCTACTTGATATGGTAAAATGCTCTGAGGCAGTTTAGTACAACTGGCCTCAAATGCCATTTAAGTATATTAGGACATTTGAGTTTGCCAGTGAAAACTGTTCACTGGGTGTAAAACAGTTGGTGTTTTGTTTTAAAAATTAGAAATGATTGAATCGACAGTTGAAATATTTAGCTACATACTCTATAATTTGGATTTCACTGTCTAGCTGGAAGCCCTTGGTTAGTGGAGCTGAAGACCTCTATTCCTGAATTACTATTTAAAAAATGTTTAAATGTTTATTTACTTATTTTGAGAGAGAAAGAGAATGAGCAGGAAAGAGGGAGAGGGAGAGGGAGACAAAGAATCCCAAGCAGTCTCTGCAATGTCAGTGCAGAGCCTGATGCAGGGCTCGAACTCACAAACCGTGAGTTCATGACCTGAGTCAAAATGAAGAGTCAGGTGCTTAACCAACAGAGCCACCCAGGCGCCCCTTCATTCGTGAATTATTAAAGGTAAACCAGGCCATCATTCAGTCTTTGGGGAGGACTGAGTGAGTCTTTTTGGTTCTCAATGTCATTAGAAACCCCACAGTACATAAGTCCTGGGGTATTGCCTCAACAGATTTAGTTGAAAAATCCTTATTTGTACATGTCACATGGTCCTATGCATGGAGAAGACATTTAAAAGGAAGGGGAAAAGATAACGAAAGGTACAATTTAAGCCAGGGCTTCTAGAACATTCATCTAGGGAAGTTTAGTGCCCAGCATACAGTAGGGATCAACAACGGGTGGCTGAATGAATTAATGAATGGACAGACACTTGTTATCACTGACTGTCAGAAGGGACATTAGGGATAATTTAGGCTGCTGCTGGCATTTTGGGTGGGGCAGTGTATTTTGTAGGATTGTCCCTTGCTCTCTGCAGGGCATTTAGTATCACTGGGCACTGGCCACTAAAAAAATGCTCATGCACATTTACAAGTGCCCCTCAGTTTAGAGTCATCTTGACCCCTCCACCCCTTTTATTTAAAAGCTGGAGACTCAGAGGTTTCAGGAGATGAAGTGATGTGCTCAAGGTCACTCAAACTATTGGTACCAGTGGGAGTTCTGTTTTTTTTTTTTAAACAGTATTTAAAAACTTTTTTTTAAATGTTTATTTATTTTTGAGAGAGAGACAGAGACAGATCATGAGCAGGGGAGAGACAGAGAGAGAGGGAGACACAGAATCTGAAACAGGCTCCAGGCTCTGAGCTGTCAGCACGGAGCCGGACGCAGGGCTTGAACTCACAAACCGTGAGATCATGACCTGAAGCCAAAGTCAGACGCTTAACCAACTGAGCCACACAGGTGCCCCCACAAAACAATATTTTAATAAAGGTCAATGACAGAAATTGTTACAGGTAGAGGTCCTATCACTGTGTCTGTAACTACAGAAACAAACATTTGGGAGCTTCTATTAGAAAACAGGCTATTACTTTGCAGTGATTTTCGGCTCCAGCCTTTCCCCTGTGGTCATATAGCATGAACCATACTGACAAAATCATTTTCCAATGGTTTTCGCGTAGCTTAACTACTCAGTGAAGTGGTTGTTGAGTAATAAAAGAGAAAAGCATGATAATAGATACTGCTAGAGATGGGGACTGTTAAAAAAGACAAAAACCCTTCCGATTCTGTCATGAACCTTTAGTAGATTTACTTTCTTTGCATACATTTCTATATCCAAAAAGAAATGATAAAATATCAACACCAAAAAAAAGAACAAATGAATACTATTTCGTAATTATCTTTTCCCCCTTTTCTGTTTATTTTTTTTAAAGTTTTTATTGAAATTCCAGTTAGTTAAGGTATAGTGTAATGTTAGATTCAGGTATACAATATAGTGATTCAACACTTCCTTACAACACCTGGTGCTCATCACAACAGGTGCACTCCTTAATCCCCATCACCTATTTAACCCATCCTGCAATCCCCTCCCCTTTGGTCATCACCAGTTTTCTATAGTTAAGTCTGCTTCCGGGTTGGCCTCTCCCTTCTCTCTCTCTCTTTTGTTTCCCCTTTGCTCATTTGTTTCATTTCTTAAACTTCACGTATGAGTGAAATCATATGGTATTTGTATTTGTCCGATTGACCTCTTTCACTTAGCACTATATTCTCTAGCTCCTTCCGTGTCATTGCAAATGGCAAGATTGCATTCTTCCTATGCTCTGAAAAGTCTCAAAAAAATTAAGAATACATTGGAAAGAAAAGTGCTCATTACAACTTTAGATTTACCTCTTTTTTCTCCTAAAGATTTAAATTAATTCTTCCATGTCATTAGTCTTTAGATGATATCTGCCAGAGAGGTGTCCAATACCAAATGACCTGATTTTATTGATGGTGGCACTGAGGCACACCATGCTTAATGGCTAGGGCACATTCTCTGAAGCCAAGGTGATGGCTCCAGGATTATTATGTGAACTTGGTAGCTTTTAATAACATTTAGAGTAGGTTGTATTAAGTTTATACTTACAGTTTGCAAAACACATTATTTTTACTTTACCTCTAAAACAGCACTTTAAGGGAGTTACGATTATACCTATTTTATGGGTAAGGACACTGAGCCTCCAATAATAAAGCAAGTTAGTGCCAGACTTGAAGCTAAAATACTAGTCCCTGGACTTCTAGTCTCCACAGAGTTCAAGTGCAGCTTCCAAAAGTTATTTAATAATAAAAGAGGTCTGTATTGGTGGTGTTTTAGGATAACAGAAGTCGACATTAAATAACATTACTTTTTTTTTTTTTTAAGTAATTTGGAGAATCGCAGCTTCATTTAACTTTTTGCTCCTCTCTCTCCCTGTCTTTTTTAGCTTCAGCCAATCTCTTACCACTGGATCTTCCTCTGCAGTCTTCAATCGCATTTAGTTATGCTCTTTCCTACACACACACACACACACACACACACACAGACACACACACACATATCCCAATCCCCTCATCTTACCAATACCCACTCAAGCTTTTCTCTTCCTTTCTGCGCTAACTCCATTTGCCAGCATTCCCCAGACCACCTTGATCTGGATTCAGATACACTCCATCTGGTTTTCATGTTCACTCATAAGTCCCTCCCCTCCTCCAACATGGTCACTCCTCTCTTACCGTATTTTCCTCCACCACCTATCTCACTCAGAACCTGGGATTTAGTGGATGCTGAATAATGTTCGCTGAATGAAACCTACTGAACTTTCTCTGGCCTTACTCTGTCTGGGAGCCTTACTGCTCCCACGATTTTCTCGCCTGTCATTCCACTGATGTTATTAAATTTATTTCTTGTACAAAATATGAATTGTGCCCCTTCAACTTTACTCAATGTGTACTGATGCCTGTATCTGTGAGTATATTTGGTTGATGTGTGTCTATGTCTCTATAATGTCTTTGTGAGTAAATTCAAGGGGTAGGACTCGGAGCCACTACATAACTGGACTAGTTGAGGCCGACTGGTACTTGGATGATCGTGATAATACATCTCTGACTTACACAGAAATGCACTGCATAATCACCAGCACGGAATTATAAGGTTGTGATGGTTAAATGTAACTGTGTTACACGACTCTCAAGATCAATGCAAGGTGATTAAATAATGAAAAGAATATAAATCCTCCCCTTGACATATCTCAGAACCATGCAAAGTCCAACAACCTCACTTGTGATATGACATCATAGTAGCCTGCCAATCATGTACCTATCCTTGGATTGCTGCATCCTCTCTCTCTCTCTCTCTCTCTCTCTCTCTCTCTAGTTCTCTCTCACCTTTATGCAGTTGTTACTGCTAATGAAACAACTAGACAAGATGTTTCCTACTGGCTGATGAAGAAATTCAGTTTTATTGGACCTAGTCCAGAAAAATGTGCTCAATTTTAACTTAGTTAATCTTTCTTAGGCAGATATACTGGAGGAAATGGCCATCAAGCCATGGACCCTGTCTCGGGGGTCCTTCTAGCAAGGGACAGTCCTTACCAATCCAGAAAGCAGACAGAAATGAAATACTTGGATGACAGTTTTTTCCTCCTTTTCCTTTCCTATTAAGGCATAATAACCCCACCAAGTGGTAAAATCCCCTATTGGATATTGAATTAGCTATTTCCTCTTTGGGGTGAAGGAAGAAGGAATGGAGAAAAAGGAGAGTTATATTCCATTCTCTCAATGTTTGGAAGGGAATGGATATCCCCCTTGGCTAGGGTGGTTTCATGGGGAAAACAGGAGTCCCTCTACCTTCCTTCAATGCCATGTTTGGTTTTGCTGATACATATACATATACATATACATATACATATACATATACATATACATTTATGTAAAAGTTCATTTCTTGATTAAAGATCTACATACCATATTATCAGTCATAAAATCTTTAAATCTCTGGAAGGAGAAAAGCAGAATCTATAAGAATAAGACATTAACAATGGTCATCTTGGATAAGATAACTGAATCATCACAACCCATCACCCAAATTCTCTGTGGTTTCCAAACTTCCTCTCTTGAGCATATACTGCTTTCAAAATATATACAACAACACATGCTATGAGAGTGTAAAAAATCTACAAGAGTCAGATCAGTCTTTTTCAAGGGAAGCAGATGGTTTGTAAAAAAAATTAAAACAAAACAAAAAACCGCTACCCAACTGCTCCCATTCCAGTAGAGCATAATGAGGAGGTGATCTCATCCCTCTTTTCTAATTGTCTGCCAAAAACAGACTCCTCCGCAGGCCTTCGGCTCCTCATTAGCGCTCCCCTCCGGCTATTCACAGGGAAAAAGCTCCCCTCACACGGCCCAGCTGTCAGAGGCTAAACCTGAGGCAACTAGTAGGTGATTCCAGGAAAAAGAACATTTCCCTACTTTCCCTTCCTCTGCTTCTAATTGGCAATTCTCCCGAGTTGCTAAAAGTGATATGTATTATAAATTCATCTCCGGTGAGTAAAACTGAAGCATTAACAGGGAAGGATCTTAAAAAAAGACAATCTTCAGTATCACAGACACAACAAAAGTCCTTCTCTGGCAGACAGTCCAGCTGAAGAGAGTGGAATATAATTTGGGAAATGCACATTCACAAGCAATCAAGAACCATTGTAATTCAGGGGCCTGGACATGTACCCATCCTAGAGGCATTTGAAAATCCAATTGGAATATCTTTCATCAGGAACAGACTTTTCTGGTAGACACTCGCACTCCCTCTACCTCTCCAGATTTTTTTCCCTCTCAGAGTTATTCTTTTCCTGACACCTCCACCCCCACCAACCCTATACCTTAGGACTTAATGTTTTGATTTTATTGTCTTAAAATATTCATGGTGGATGGAGTCATGCTTCCATCATGTTGCCCAAGAGAGCCAGACTAATAAAATGTGTCATTGTGCTGATTGTATGACAGCCATTTTCCAGGAAATGTCCTATTTCTAGAACTTAAAAAAAAAAGATTTTCACCATACTTTTTCTTGCGTCTTCTGGTAAGGATTTAAACGTGTGAATTTTTTGTCTTCTTATGCCAGCCCATCAGAACTTCCTAGTTGTTAAAATATATTCACTTAGCTTTTTGGGCTTCAACTCTCAAAATAAAAAAAGAATGAAAGGAAAAAAAGACACTATCATGCATTGAAAATATGGGGCAAGTACCTTGAAATCTAGGTGACCACTGGAAGACAGATAATTAGGAGACACATACTCTCCAGCTCGGCTGCAAAGAAATCTGCCTCAGGTGACTGAAGAGCTGTCCCAGAAGACAAATTCCTTCTGGGTGAGCATCACTGGCACTTTCATCAGGTTTAAGAACAAGCTCTGATTATCAGTAAACTGGATTTTAGAAGTAGAAAGAAGGAATTCACACTTACTGAATGTCTACCATACAACAGGCAGAATGCTAGGCTCTTGCTCCTTCCACTTTACAGATGATAAAACAGACTATTAAAGATAACAGGTAACTTACTTTAGGTCACACAGTGGTAAGTGTCAAAGCCAGAGGTGATCCCAGGTCTGCCGCCCTTCTTGTACAAAGTAAGTGTAAGCAGTCAAGGTCCAGGTGGGGTAGAGACTATATAGGATCCAGTGATAACCACATTGGTCTAGGCTGGGTCACTCTCAACTCAATCTAGCAGGCTCGTGTGCTCTTTCTACCTGTGAGAGCACTCTGGGAGAGTGAGCAGACTGTAAGGGTATTGAAAAAATTATCACTGGGTGCCTGCATCTTTTATGTTAAATAAAGTGCAGGTTACAAGACAAAGTGCACGAAAATTAGAATTGTGCCATCAGAGTGGAAACTGCTGCTTTGCCAATCATTACAGCATAAAGTATGGTTACAGTTTGCTGAAACATCTACTCATCAACATCCGCTCTGTGATATGATACCTCTTCCCAGGAAGACGATCACAGTCCTATTAGAATGTTTTTTTTTTCCTTACATATCCAACACTTTTGTCAAAGGAAAAAAGGAATTAGGATAGTTTGGTTTTAGCGATGGGTCTTTGATACTGTGTGACTATCTTGAGTGTTTTTGGAGAAGTGGTTGCCTTAAATCAGCCGAGTACTACTAACTCGTATTTCTTATTTATCAAATTCATTGAACATAAGAACATTAACAACAATGTTACAGAAAGCACACATTTCAAAGCACATTTTGAAGGAAATGAAAGTTTTCTGATAAAATATTAATTCTACATTAATTTTGCATTACTTTTGATTCCTCTCAGCATTAAAACAGCAGGGAGAAACAATTTCAAAAGCTACAGGAGAACATCTTATACTTTTTGGACTCTATTTCTAGGTTTAACTCATCTATTCCAGGTTTTATTAAAAAAAAAGACAAAATCAGATTTTCATCACCTTCTACTCGTCACTTATTTATTGATTCAACAGATGTTTATTGAATGCCCACTGCATGTTCAGCATTGCTACAGATGCTTGAGATACCACAGTGAACAAAACATTCGACATCTCTGTCCAAGCGGACAGATGCCAAGGGACATGCATTTCTTTCTTGAGGTTCACAGCCAGTGGTACTCTAGAACTTGCCTGGCCCTGAACCTTCTGTCCTCTGTTCTTTGGAACAGGACCTCCTGCTCCTCACAGAACCTTCCTTCCAGCACCTATCCCACGTCTCTCTTGATCCTTCCTCTCTGTTGGCTATTCTCCTTTGCCACATAGTGCTTTGAAATCTGTGCTGATTTCACCCTTGAGGCCCAGTTGCTCTGTAGCTATTTATTTTTCCATCTTCACAGCCAACTTCCTGAAAGATTCATCTACAGCCACTGCCTCTGGTATCTTGGCTCCATTTATTCCTCAAGATGCAGCAATACTGACACCTCTCTTCACCACGATCGCCAAAGCTACACGTCACAGCCACTTTTGACTAAACCTTCTGCAGCATTTGGCATTACTGATGATTCTCCCACTGGATTCTCTCCTCTCTTGATTTTATCTGTCCTTTTTTTTTTTTTTTTTTTTTTTGTCCTCCTGCCTCTCTGGCCCTTCTGAGTTTTTTGCTGGACTCATTTTGTTCTTTTTGTCCCTCAGAGTTGTCATGTCTGAGGGCTCAGCCCTTGGCACTCTCCTTTTCACATTCTATATATGCCAGTCTTTGGCTGTCACCCACCTCTTACTTCCTTCCCTGCCAAACGTCTTGCAAACAGTTGCATTCAGCCACTGCTTTCATCTCCCTCAACATCATTCAACCACTCAGTGCAATCTGGGTTCTGTTCCCCAAGCACCATCAAAATCGCTCAAAAATATACTCCCTGTTTTTGAACCCTACACAGACATTTCAGCACATACTTTGCTTAGTGCAGCATCTGACACTTCCTCCTGCTGATGGCCTTACCTGCCAAGCTCCCTGTCCATCACTTCATCTTTCTGAGACTCCTTAATGAGTTCCTGGTCTATGGGTTCCCAGATCGACTCCTGTTTCTCATATGTTGTGCTTTCAGGACTTTGCCATAGCGTGCCTTCTCATCTCTCCACACTAACCCTGAGTGATGTCTGTTATGAAGGAGGTCTGTTATGGCGTTAAAAGTCGTCTCGATGCTGATAACTTCCAAAACTACATCTCAAATCTGGACCTGTCTCTTAAGCTCCAGAGTCTGCTGATCTGCTGTGGATGTACCAAAAATACCTATAGCTCAGCATGGCTCAAACATAACTCATGTCTTTGTCTCCAAACTGTCCCTCCTCATATGTTCTTTCCTTGGCGAATGGGACCACTCGAGACTTAGTTGCTCAGGTCTCAAACCTGAACCCTGATATCTAGGGGCCACTCTTTCCCTCTTGAAACACTTCCTTGACTTGCTTCCAGGGTCTAACATAGTTCTCCTCTTGCCTCTCCTTAGCCTATTTTCCCTCCAGTCTCTGAGTGTTGGCATGTCCCAGGGCTCAGCTTTCAGTTTCTTTCTCCTCTCCATTTATACTCATCCCATTGGTGATGTAATCAAACCGTAACTTTCAGCACCATCTATGTGCAAGTGATTCCAAATTAACAATCCCAGCTCTCACCTCTCCCCTGGACTCCAGATACATATCCCCAGCCACCTATACCAAGGTTTGCCTAGATGTCTAACAGGAAGCTCAAACCTATGTGGCCAAAGCAGAACCTTCATTTTCTGCTCCACATCTGCTCTTCTCCCATTTTCCTCAATTCACCGCATGGCACACCCCAGTGGCTCAGGCCAATAACTAAGGAATCATTCCTGACTTTTCTTTTTCTTTCAACCTTCCCCCACACAAATACTCAGGAAATCCTATTGGCTTTATCTTATAAATGTATCCGACAACCTCAAGCCACCTCCAGTTGGCGCGTGGCTTCAAGTCAACACATCTTTCAGTTAGCGGCCTCCTCACTGTCTAAACAATACCACTCTTGTTCCCATACAGTCAACTCTCCATGAGCAGCCAGAGCCACAATGATCTAAAAATACCAATTAGGTTGTATCAATCCCCTGCTCTATACATTTTAATGATTTTCCTTAGGACAAATCCAAGCTGCTTTTCTTGATCTCATGTAATAGCCTTATATAATATAATATATACTAGCCTTATGCTATCTAGCTCCTACCTCCTTCCTCAGTGTCATCTTTTGCTTCCAGTAACTTCATCCACTCTTTATGTGTCTTGAACATGTCATTCTCAGGGCCTTCACCCTTATGCTGTCCCTTTGCTTAGAACTCTCTTCCTCATATCTTTGCACATCTTACTCCCTCACGTTCTGATGGGAGAGAAAGAAACTCAAAACTAACTGTAACTTGGAAGGGAAACTTCATGAGGGTAAAAACATGATCTTCTTCATGCTATATGTCTAGAGCCATATAAAGATATATATAATACATGCTTGATAAACATTTGCTGAGCACATGGGTGAGTAAAACATGGATTGATCTTTCCTCACTCACACATCAAATAAGTCACCAAGTTCTGTCTTCTTAGCCACCTAAATTTCTCTGGAACCTCTTTCCTTGTCTTATCCTGTCTGCCCCTTCCTTATCAGGCCATGCAAATAAACTTTCTGAACTACAAATTTTGTCATGTCATTACTACTCTAGAAACTCCCAGGAATAAGCCCAACCCCCTTTGTGACTTATAATGTGGTTTAGAAGTCCCTTTGTGGTCTGTCACCAGCTGCCCCTTCATTCTCTTCTTTGACCATCCCCCCTTCAGACTGCATGCAGAAGCATTTGTAGTTCCTTCCTGTCATGGTCCTTCTCGATTCATAGTTCCTTCCCGCTGTTCCTTCTGGTTGGAGTTCCTACGTCCATCTGTCTCACTACTTCTTGCCTGGCCTGCTCAGACTTATCTTTCAGAGCTCAGTTGAGACAGCACTTCCTTCCGGAAGCCCTCTTTGGCTTCCTAAATCCAAATTAGGTGCCCCTTCTGGGGCTCCCATTGATCTCTGTATTATCAAATTGTACTTAATTATGCTAAAGCACAACTACCTTCCATAAGGAAAAGAATTTTTTCTCCCTTGCACTGTTTTACTTCCTGAAGCTAGATGGTGCATGGCATACAGAAGGACCCCTTAAATATTTTGTTAATTCACTCAAAAGTATTTATGGAGTATCTACTAGGTGCCCGGCACTATTCTAGGAAATAAGAAATCTAAATAATAATAAATTCCCTGCCTTTACGGAGCTTGGAATCTTATGTAGGAAGTGGCAATCAAGTAAAATATATAGTATGCCAATGGTGATAGAAGCTATGGAGAAAACTAAAGCAGGGGAGAGGGGAGGGAGTGCTGAATGGGGCAGGAGATTGTGATTCTAAACATGGTGGTCAGGGAAAGACTCATTGAGAAGGTAACATCTGAGCAAAGTCCAGAGGTGTTTATCTCATTCTCTGGCAGATAGTAGATGCTGAATGATGAAAAACCTCTGCTTCTTTAAACCGTCTGGGGAGGGTTGCTGTCACGGAGGTAACTGGTACTCCCTAAAGCTGCGTATTGAGATGATTTTGGCCAAAGGAGCTGAAGGTGAGTGCTCCGTGCAGTTGCTAGTTCCTGTCCTCATTCTCTGGCCCAGATGGTGTCACAACTCCTAAACTGACCATAGAGCCTCCCACTTGATGACTCTGAAAAATACTCAACTGTATTCTGTCTTTCTGTTCAAGGGATCTTGAATTGGAAATGGCCCCTGACCCAGAAGATACAAGCAAGAGGGAAGACAGGAAGAAGGGCAGAAATAATTCCTGCTGTTTTCTCAGAGACTGATGTTTTTATTTTTTTTTAACGTGTATTTATTTTTGAGAGAGACAGAGAGAGAGCATGAGTGGGGGAGGGGCAGAGAGAGAGAGAGAGAGAGAGAGATACATAAACCGAAGCAGGCTGCAGGTCTGAGCTGTCAGCAAAGAGCTCGATGTGGGCTCGAACTCACAAACTGTAAGATCATGACCTGAGCTGAAGTTGGAGACTTAACTGACTGAGCCACCCATGTACCCCGAGGTTGGTGTTTTTAGAATTGTCATGGTCTGAGTCTTAAAAAGTCTCAGCAGCTTTAAGACTGTACCCTTCCTTCTTAAAGCACCTCATAGACTTTTACTGATTTATGATTTCTTAACAAACACATCTATTCAAATGCATTGCCAAAGTAAGCAGGCTCTGCACGTTTTTTTTTCTTTTTTAAAGCGCAAGTACACTCTTCTACTTGATGTATTTATTACAGGTGAATTTTGTGCAGTGATCGAGTCAAAGTGATCGAGTCTACTTCTGTAAAGGCACCCAGTCAGTCGTGATGCAGGAGTGTTTTCCTGTGCATCTATCCCTGACAAGACAGCATCAAAATGCTCCTCCAAGGAGACATTGTAGGTGGCATTGGGAACCCTGGTATCTTAGTAACCACAGAGAGGGATTAGGTCCTTGGCAGGATCTCTTCTCAAAAAATGGAAACAATGACACAGACAGGCAAAAAAGCCTGCTCTTGCTCTGTGTGTTTCTGGTTCCTTTTGGAGACAGCCTTTAAAAGGTTAGTACCTTCAAATCTGCCTGGGGGTGGGGAGGAATTCAATACTGTCTCCAATGAATTAGTTTCCCGTTGCTGCTGTAACAAATGAGCGCAAACTTAGTGGCTTAAAACAATATACGTTCATTACCTTACCCTTCTGGAAGTGGGAAGTCCGAAAACGAAGGTGTTAACAGAGCTATGTGCCTTCTGGAAGCTCTAGGAGAGAATCCCTTGCCTTGCCTTTCTCAGCTTCTAGGGCTACCTGCATTCCTTGCTTTGTGGCCCCTTCCTCTATCTTCAAAGCCAGGAGTGTAGCATCTTCAGATATCTCTCTCTTTGATCTCTGCTTCCACTGTCATATCTCCTGCCACCTTTGACTCTGGCTCCTCTTTTCAAAGGACTTTGTGATTATACTGAGGTCACTCAGAAGACCTAGGATAATCTCGTCATTTCAGCTTCATTAATTTAATCACATCTGCAAGAGTCCCTTTGTCTAGTAAAGTACCGTATTACAGGGGTTAGATCTCTGACATCTTTGGAGGACCATTGTCCTGCCTAATACACCAGCTGTGTTCATGCATAATGAAAGGTGTGCCTTGAAAATAATGAGGATTTTTTTTTTAAGGGGGAAAAAAAAAACCCTGCCACTTATTGAACAGGGTGTGCAGGTGTTTACATATCTAATCTTCTTTAACACACTGGAATTCATTCAATCCGGACATGGTTGTCATTCAAGGTAGTCACTCTGGAAGGTCATGGGTGTATTTTAATGAAGTTTTCATTGCTCAAAAACATTCTGAACTTTCTGAAATCACCTTTGGAGCACTCACTGGAATATTCTTAATGGAAGCAGCCACTAATTCTTTGAGAGTAGGTTTTATTTTTTGGATAGAACACAAATGCTGGATTAAGCTAGATAATAGTTTGGGGAACCAAAGGAAGGATAAGTTATAAAGAAATTTGCATGATTTAAAATTGGCTCTGAAGATGTCAAAGAAATTCCACAGAATTTGAACAATGGTAGACACATCTAAGCAAATGTATAATAAAAAGCCCTTTGAGGAATATTAATTTGAAGGTATAAATTTGGTTATGTTTACTAAACCACTCTGTTTATATCTTACATAGTAAAATATCATTATTACCTCAAGGACATTTTTAGTTGAAAAGTAAAGGGGATCCTTATATAGAAAGATGTTTCTAATGATAAACCATTTGGAGTTTGCCTACTCTTAATTCTCATGTTACAGTGTCTAATTAGGGAAGTTATTTGTTACAAACTAGCTCTTTTCAAATCCATTATCCTTTCATATTGTGTTCCCTAATTAAATCCTTTACAGGGTATAGCATTGTGTTTTAAATGAGCCCAAACTAGATCAGTGGTATTAAAAAAATCCTCAAATCTTATAACCAACACATAAAATTTCTTACTCTCTCTTTCATCTTATTAATAATCTTAGTGTTTCAATAAACCAGGGAAATAATTACCTGGAGAAAAGTATGAAATATTATCAGTGACGTTACTTATAGAATTTTGCTTGGGGAAAGGCAGGGAAGATGACTGGAAATAAAAACATGACTAAATTTCTATCAAATGATTTCTTATTTATAAAAATCCCTTAAAGGCCAAATGAACACATTTGGACAATGAGCATACTGTAATTGGCAAGATTTTAAAGCATGGCTAATCGGAAAACTCTGGCTTTTTAAAAAATTGAAATATAGCTGATAAACATTCTTATATTAGTTTCAAGTATTTGACCCAGTGATTCAACAATTCTATACATAAAGCTCCCTCACCACAGTGAGTGTAGTCACCATACAGTGTTATTACACTATTACTTACTATATCCCCATTCTGTAATTTTCATCCTGTGACTTACTTATTTTATAACTGGAATTTTGTAACTCTTCATCCCCTTCACCAATTTTGCCCGTAAACCAGTCCCCTCCCCTCTGGCAACCACCAGTTTGGTCTCTGTTCTCTGTATTTATGATTCTGTTTCTTTTTTTTTTTTTTTTCATTTGTTCACTTATTTTGTATTTCAGATTCCACATATAAGTGAAAGCGTATGGTACTTGTCTTTCTGTCCGACTTATTTCACTCAGCATAATACCCTTGAGGTCCATACACGAAACAAGTGGCAAGATCTCATTCTTTTTTGCAGGTGAGTAATATTCCAGTGTGTGTGTGTGTGTGTGTGTGTGTGTGTGTGTACGTACCACATCTCCTTTATCATTCACCTATTGATGGATACTTATATTGTTTCTATACCGTGGCTATTGCAAATAATGCTGCAGTAAACAAAAGGGTGCATATATCTTTCAAATTAGTGTTTTTGTGTTCTTTGCGTAAATGCCCAGTAGTGAAATTGCCTAACCATACTGGAACAGCCTGACTTTTAAAAATTAAATTAGTTTCTTTTAAGGCTTATAAGTCATAACTTTTGAAAGCACAGAAAAATTTGAGTTTTGAAACTTTATTTACTTGGCCATTAGAAGACCTGCTTTCAATACCATACTTTCTTTGTTTCAGTCTTGTATTCTCCGTGTCCTCTGTATCCCTGTCTTTTTCTCTTACACACACACACACACACACACACACCCCCACAAACACAATTTAGAGGTGTTCACTAAATCTATTTGCAATTCCTTTTTAAATGAGTGAAAACATTGATTAGAAGTGTCCATTTGGGGGCTCCTGGGTTAAGCGCCCGACTTTCGATCTCGGCTCAGGTCATGATCTCACGGTTCGTGGGATGGAGCCCCACATCAGGCTCTGCGTTGACAGCTTTGAGCCTGTTTGGGATTCTCTCTCCGTCTGTCTGTGCCCCTCCACCGCTTGTGCTCTCTCTCTCTCTCTCAAAATTAATAAGTAAAGCATTTTTAAAAAGTGTCCATTTACCCACAATTCCACCAATTCTCTTCTGTGGACAGCTTGCACTTTTGGGAGGTGTAAGGCGGGCAGTGGTTAACAGATTAATCTCTGTGTGTGAATATATTGAAGCCTTGGGGATATCCAAGGCTGAGCTTCCTATGTCTTCCCTTTTGCCCTATTCACTCTTATCCACCAAATAAGATAGGCATTTTGGCCATTAATTCTGAAAAGATGAATCTTGTTTGTGTGGTATAATATTGAACTATAAGAGTGTTTCACTTTTCACAAACTTAGTATATGGAAAGAATACCTATAGAAACAAATATAGTGACTATTCATGGTACAAAATGATTTTTCAATTTACAAGAAATACACTGTACATTTCCCAGTGTGTTAAAAATAGAAATCATTTATACAAATTTATTTACAAAGAGTATTTCAGGAACATGTTCATTGCAAAAAAGGTGGTGCATCTGTACCACAGGAGAAAATTCTCTTGATTTTACATGTCAAGCAACGGTATCGCATGGCTTTAAGGTTTGTTTAGCCCCTAGTGCTGTGAAAACATGATTCCAAGTAAGATATTACCATATTTGTTTGTACAGTTTCCCCTGAAGTTTTCACTCCCAAACAGAGTGGGTTGGAAGAATTTTGTTTGTACCTAGAAGCGATCTCATTCATCTTTATGAGGTTTCACTTCTATTGACTAGCAAATGGTCTTACATGAGGTAATACAGTAATCAATCAGTGGCAAAGCTAATTGAAATGTTGGTTTCCTAACCTCCTCTTTGTGTCTCAAGCAGTCTTTCACCTGGATCGCTTTGTACACAACTGTACGTTTGTCATTGCTTTTCTTCAGTTTGCTGCCCAAGAGTGAGAGTGTGGACTGGTTTTCTCAGATGGGATTAATGGAAAGAATACACAAAGTGGAAACTATGTGAGTAAAAGGAGCTGGTTATTTATTGAGCAACTACCACATGTTGGAGGCATGGCTAAAGTGGTAGGTGTCCTAGCTTGGCGACTGTCATAGGGATCTCAGACAAGTCTAAGAATGTTGGAAGACCAGTGAGAGTTCTGTCTGTGGGAAGGACACAGGAACTTCACCGAGGAAGGTGTTATAGGTGATGGTAGGATCAGAAAAATATAATGTTATTGTTTGTTGCATTATTTTTGCTTGGGGCAGTGGGGAAACCAGGACCATTGAATGCAGTGTTACATTTGCACACACAGGACCACACCAGGAGGCAGGTTTTTAAATCCTTTAAGTGGGAAAATTGATGCTCAGACAGAAAACAAACATATAAGGGCATCTCACTCACTTATAACCTGTCCACCTGAGTCACTGGAGCTGACACTCACCAGGGAACCAAGTGGCCCCATTTTACTGTGGGATTCATGCTGTCAGTAAAACCTAGGTTTAGAGACTCCACTGAATTGTCCCCTCCAGAAAGTCCTCTCTGTCACTGGTGGCTTCAGTCCCTCTCTGTAATCCGGTAGCATTTGTGTGTAGCTCCATTCCACTACTACTGCTCACACTGTAATTTGTCTATACATCTGTCTTCCAGCAAAATAGGATAATTTTTTTGGGGGGAAACCTAGTTTTCCCCCTTCGGTCATGCCCCATTTAAAACTGAGCCATGAAGAAAAAGACAAGAAATCCTTTATTAGAACAGAGAGGTCATTCATCAGGTTTCAAACACCAAGCTGACTTTCCTGACTTCTTTAGCAAAGAAAGGTCTAGAGTCAGGTTCATGGACAGAGAAGAGATTCTAAATTCTGTAATTCTTCCTTGGAAGGAGGATTTGAAACAAAGAGTCCATGCTAAAGAGGAAGAGGATGGGAAGCTTGTCTCTCCCACCATGGACTATGGGAAGAGAAAAGGAAATTAACATAGGAGAAGTGAGTGTTGAGTCACATTTGTCCAGAGGTGCCTCTCTTGGATTGCAGTCCCAGAGGGAGAAAAAATACTAGATAGTTAGAGAGGACACTGAAAGCAAAGCAATGGTTTCCTTTTGGGACAGCCACACCAACCTGAAGAGGCTGCAGGGAACAGAAGGTGAAGTGTTGTTAGCAGAGAGCACTCTAACTCCCAGAATCCTTTTCGGCTCCTGTTTTGCCAGAAGTCTTAGTGCTCTGCAAAGGGGTGAAGGCTGGCTTCCCTGGGGTGGGGTGAGAGGTTCCATATGGCAGGAACCATCAAGGCTGGAGACCAAATGCCTTCACGGCCAGATACCTAGAGGCCCGCAGCATCAACGGGGATCAGAGAGGCAGTCAGCAAGGAGAGGGAGACTGCTGGGGGACACAGTGAACAGCAGAGGCCAGCAGAATGCCAGGCACAGAGTGCGTATTCAATCCAGCAAGTGTACACCCAACAACTGGGGGGCTGCCTTATGGTGGAAAGCAGCCAAAGGACCAACAAGGTCCCAGGTCACCAGGTCACACTACAGACCCACTCACACACCATCTCAGAAGTGAGTATGGAAGAAGGGACTTCTGAGCGTTTGTCCAAAAGCAACTCAGCTATCCAAAGAAAAACTTTTAACTGCAAGAAATTAGTAGTTTTTATAATGAATCAGACCTTCCCCTGCACCCACTGCTATTTAGCCAGCTTGAGGGCATTGGGGGGGAAGGTTCACTGAAAAGATTAGATTGATTATAGGATATAAAGAAGATGTAGATGCTTTGAACATCTAAGAATAGCATGAGTGAGTCTGTATTGAGGCAATGCCTATAACACTTGAGCTCCTTCCAAAGCACAAAAGACTCTTAAAAACTGAGAACAAAGTGAGGGTTGATGGGGGGGTGGGAGGGAGGGGAGGGTGGGTGATGGGTATTGAAGAGGGCATCTTTTGGGATGAGCACTGGGTGTTGTATGGAAACCAATTCGACAATAAATTTCATATATTAAAACAAACAAACAAACAAACAAAAACGCTTGAGCTTCTTGAGACCTGGGACAGTTTTTTCATCATCTTTATATACCCAAAGCATAATAGAATACTTAAGAGGTGTTTAGAGTTCCATATCTGAGAAATGCATGAATAAATAAACTTACTGATAATAAAATTACTAAAGGTCATTTGTGCTGTCTTGCCACATAACTCACCTTTAGAAATTAATCCTTTCATTCCTTAACTTATGTATTCAATTATTTCATACATTTTGGCATCTATGTGTACATGATCTTGTGCAGGAAACAAAGATGAATTGCCTCTGAATTTATTCAAACATCAGAAATGTATTCAGTGCTTATCGTGTACCAGGTACTCAGGTCCCACCTTCAAGATCCTTATAGACATGTGGCGGCGGGGGTGAGGAGAGGGGCGGGGGGAGAAATATGTAAAAAAACACAACTATCATAAAAAGTAGAAAATGGCAGTTACCATAAGAAAAGGGAAGCTGAAGAAACAAAGAGAGTGAAGACAGGATCCAATGTGTGTTTTCCTTTCCTGCAAGCAGGGCTGTTAGAGACTACAGTGGAAGCGAGGGAGACAGGTGCTCTCTTGTTTCCCAATGCCTTTGTCTGTGGCATCTGAAGGGCCAGCCCATGGAGCCCAAGTCAATGAAGTATAATATGAAAGCTCTCTTCTGTAGAAGGCAGTTCTACAAAACACATTTTTAAAAAATTTTTTAATGTTTATTTATTTTTGAGAGAGAGAGAGAGAGAGACAAAGAGACAGAGCATGAGTGGGAAGGGGCAGAGAGAGAGGGAGACACAGAATGCAAGGCAGGCTGCAGGCTCTGAGCTGTCAGCCCAGAGCCCAATGCAGGGCTTGAACTCACGAACTGCTAGATCTTGACCTGAGCTGAAGTCAGACGCTTAACCGACTGAGCCACCCAGGAGCCCCTACAGAACACATTTAAAGACAGGTTTAGGGATGGGCATAGTCATGGAACTAAGGAGAGATTGAAGATAGTCCCTCTGGTGATGGGCAAAGGTCTATATTCTCTCTCAGGATAAAAGGCTGACAGGAAACCTGCAGTGCTCAATCAAATATTTAGATTTGAAGTGTTGCATATTTATTTCTACAATCATGAGAATAAAAAGTCCAGATCTAAGAAACCTGAAAGACATTCAGAATATTGTATTCCCTTTAAGGCAAGAACTTTGTCTGCTTTTAAAGCTTTGCTTTTAAACGCACTTTAAAATATCTCCTGAATAGTCATAAACTGCCACAGTCTTGCACCAGGGACAGGTAAAAACAGCAAGGGGAAAGAAGGAAATACAGTCTTAAAAGCTGAGCTCATAATCGTAAACTCAAGCCCATGAAACTGTTTCTAATGTGCATAGGCGTGCTTTGTCTCTGGGCTCATCCACAGGGCGGAAATTCAAGTTGGCTACAAATAAGAAGTTTAGTGACTTTGTCTCATGTATCATAACTTCTGGACTATGGGACCCCAGCTATGTGACTCCTGGGGATGAGCGGTATCACTCTCTTGTCTCCACTAAACAAGGCATACTTTCTTCATCGCACTGCCACGTCATATCCTAACTGTTAACGCCACTGCCCACTGCCCCACAGCAGGGCTGGAGTCTGGTCTGTAGTTGCACCCCGAACCTCTAGCCACAGCACAGGCATTTTTTAATCAATAAACACGTCGGTAGGGCAAGTCTATTCACACGACTTAAATTTTAGACATAACAAGGTACACACTACCCAGCCTTTCTTTGTGTCTGATACAACTTACCTTAAGTCTGATACACAAAGAGAAGACCCACAAAGGCCTGAGAGTGATGTAAAGCGATGAGACAAACTGCTACGTGTGGATGCGGTAGCATGTTGTGTATGTTACACATGTGTTGTGCATGTGCTGTAGCATGATGTGTGTGTTACGTGCCCATGCTGCATGCGTATGCCCTGTAGAATTAGTCTCAGGGCTGGACGTCGCGCTGCGCACGGGGGAGGCTGGCTTGCATTCTGTATCATCCTGTCCTAATGTGCCTGAATCAGAGGAGTGGAACAGAAAGCAGACAACCAGGGCTAGAGGTATTTCTTTCTCGTGCTTTGCTCCCGATGTCAGCTGCTTGAAGAATGGAAAGGGCTCTGAAGTATGCACCGTGTGAAGGAGGGGCTGTGTTAGAGGATAGACCCTTCAGCATGGCTACCAGCAAGAGTACCGTAAGTCGTTTCCAATGTGAGTTAATTTTAGTTACCAAATACCATATTTGAAGAGACCAGCTTTCTTCTTCTTTCACAGAAGCACTAGTTTCATCTGTTTGCATTTTAGTACTACGTGGCTGAAAAAAGATGAATAATCTTTAGGCGAGAAGTTGTAAAGCTGGTATTTCTACTGGAATGGTTCATATAGCACCGTTATAAAAATAGCATAGCTTTTAGAATTTATCCAAATGTCATTGCTAATCTTTCTCAAAGTCACAAGTACAATCTATTCATTCTCCACAAGTCAAGAGATGCAAACCCACAAATGTGTCTTTAGAATACAATCCTTATAAATCTCTTTCTTTTATAATAAAGGGAACAGCTGGATTTCTTCACTTCAGTGTCTCTCTTCCATCATCTTTTTCCTTAATATGTTACTTCTTTTGCCATTGTTAACTTTCTTTAGCTTCCGACTATAAAGGCAAAGTTAAAAGTTTTTTTTTTTTTCCAAGAGACGTTCAACATTATTAGCCCCTAGGGAATTATAAATGAAAACCGTGAAGTATCACCATGTACTTTTTGGAATGGCTAAAATGAAAAATAATGATGACACCGAGTGCTCATGAGGGTGCGAAGATGGAGACCGACCGATCTCTCCTACATTGCGGGAGGGGATGTAAAACGGGACAACCACACTGCAAAGTTGTTTGCCGGTTTCTAAAACCAAACAGGCACTTTCCATATGATCCAGCAATTGCACTTTTGGGCATTTATCCCAGGGAAATGAAACCTTGTGTTAACACAAAAACTTGCAAGTGAATGTTCATAGCACCTTTCTTTGTAAAAGCTCCAAATGGAAACAACCCAAATGGCTTTCAACAGGTGAATGGTTAAACAAACCCTGGTATATCTGGACCATGGAATACTACTCAGCAATAAAAAGGAATAATATATTGATACATGCAACAATCTGGATGCACTTAAAGACATTATGCTTAGTTGAAAAGGAAAACAGTCTCAAAAGGTTAAATAGTGCCTAAGTCCATTTTACATAGCACCCTCCTGCCGACAAAATCATATAGATGGAGAACAGATTAACGGTTGCCTGATGACCAGGATGGCAGTGGTGGGTTGGGTAAAACTTCACAGGGATAGCACAAGGGAGTTCCTTTGTGGTAAATGGGCAGTTCTGTATTCTGTTTGTGGTAGTGTTTACACAAACTTACATGTGGGACCAAATTGCACAGAACTACACACATGAAGGAAAAGAGGTTGAAAACTGAACAAGGTCTGTAGTCTAGTTAACCGTATTGTACCAATATCAATATCCTGGTTTTGACATTATACTAAAGTCATATACCATGTCACCGTTAGGGAAAGCTGTGTGAATGGTGCAAAGAACTCTGTACTTTTGCAATTCCCTGTGAGTCTATAATCATTTCAAAAAAATATTTTTCCAGGGTGCCTGGGTGGCTCAGTCGGTTGAGCATCTGACTTTCAGTTCAGGTCATGATCTCGCAGTTTGTGAGTTTGAGCCCCCATCAGGGTCTGTGCTGACAGCTCAGAGCCTGGAGTCTGCTTTGGATTCTGTGTCTCCCCTTCTCTCTGCCCATGCTCATGCTCTGTCTCTCAATAGTAAATAAATGTTAAAAAAATTGAAAAATGTATATTTTTCCTCTCAATTTTCATGTATCAGTTGTTTGTGACATTTAACCCTACGTTTGGTGAATGTACTGAAAGGGCAGGAGGAGAAAGCAAAGAGAGGCTCTTCATGTCTTTTTGCTTTATGTCTCTGTTTTTAAGAGAATCAGGAAACGAAAGTATTTGGTGCTCTGCCAACTATTAATGAAGGCTGTCTTGCTAAAACAGAAGTGCTTTGAAAAAAGGCTACTGGGTCACATCCTATCATTTCTTTCCTCAGAAACTCTCATGGCTCTCTGTTACCTATAAAATGAAGTCACACTCTTTATCCTGCCATTGAAGACCTCTCATAACATGGCCTCAACTTAGAGTTTCAGCTCTACATTCCTCTCGTCCTCTATTCTATTGATGAGAATCCATTGCTTCAGTCTGTTTTCTACACCAGAGCCCAAGTTTTCTTAAAAACTCACATTTGGATTCCCCTGGCACTTGTCCTAAAGAATCAAACCCTTGACCTGGACATCACGACTCATAGTCTGGCCCCTGCCTCCTTTTCCAGGCCATCTTGTACCACTCTTCATTCTCTGTGTCCAGCCACATGACCTTGTCCACAACTTCATCCTTGCCACAGCCCTTCCCACACAGGGCATTGAGCACATTGTCTTCTTTGCTTGGACCTCTTTCCACTCCTCTTGTAGATCTCAGCCCCACTATCAATTCTTGAGGAAAAATTTCCCCAACTCCCCAGTTGAGGTCAGGTTGTTTTGACAACCGTTCTAATAGAACACTTTCCTTGAGAACATTTATCCCTCGTTATAACTATACATCCATTCCCTTGATTATTTGACCAAAGCCTGCCTTCCCCATCTGAGTGGAAGCTCCATGAGAATACAGAGGGTGTCTGTTTTTGCTCACAACTTTGTTCACCACTTAATACAATGTCTTGAACGTAGAAGTATTCAGTTATTATTTTTTAAGTGACTAGATGAATCAAACTGGAACAGCTGCTCTCCAATCATATTCATTGGGTTTCCTTCCCCCAAACTCTGTCATGCTCTTCACTCCAGGTGCAAAGCTATACCCACATTTTATCCTGTCTACACTTTATCCAATTTTATAGACCACAGGAATGGATACTTCCTTGCCTTTGGAAATAAACATCATCTGTGCCTCCTTTGGAAACTGTAGCACTTAGGCATCTGTTCTCTTGCCATACTTGGTGTTTTTGTATAAAACCTTTATATATATTTATATTTATATATTTATAAATATAAATATAAATATAAATATAAATATAAATATAAATATAAATATAAATATAAATATTTATATAAGGTTTTTATACATAAAACCTTATATAAAGGTTTTATAAGCTTATTATAAGCTGAATTAATTTATGGCAAACTCCAAAAGAAAACGGGAGGTGGCCAATTTAAGCTGAAAGAAAATTTCAAAACAATATATGTAGGGGCGCCTGGGTGGCGCAGTCGGTTAAGCGTCCGACTTCAGCCAGGTCACGATCTCACGGTCCGTGAGTTCGAGCCCCGCGTTGGGCTCTGGGCTGATGGCTCAGAGCCTGGAGCCTGTTTCCGATTCTGTGTCTCCCTCTGTCTCTGCCCCTCCCCCGTTCATGCTCTGTCTCTCTCTGTCCCAAAAATAAATAAAAACGTTGAAAAAAAAATTAAAAAAAAACCAATATATGTATACACAGAAAAATCAAACAAATCTAACATTTTCTCATGCTTGGTGTAATTTTCAAGAATGAAGATCCCACGAGTCATGCTCTGAACCCATCACCAAAGGTAGCAGGAGACAATACTATATATACAATAACCTTCAGAAAAGTGGAGAGCTACTCAATGATTGTATATGCCTATGTTTCCTTATCCAATGGAAGAGAAAACAATTGTCCACAATAGTGATGTTCTTTCTGGGTTCTACATACAAACCCATCCAGTAATAAATGTGTGTGAATTCTGTGAGTGGCTGACAAAAATAAAAATTATAGAATCAAGGGAAAATTATTGATCTTTGTTAGTTCTACCAAGTAAATTAACTTACTAAACAGCAGTACAGACATGGTTCCCAGAACAAATGCCTCCTTCTGTTCTGACCATTTATTGTTATTTAATAAGTTTATTTGTTGTAGGTGGCAAAAATAATTCTAGAATTGTTAGCTTCAACTTGCTTTTTTCTTTCTGCTATCTGTTGCTAACTAAATTACAATGAAGACCAACTGATATTTCAGTAGAATTATTATTTTTCTTTCTCTCTACAGAGTTAAGATAAACTTTTTCATAGAATGGAGCATTGAATAGGTGTTAAACAACTAATTTGAGAGAGCTGGCAGGATGGATTTGGATGGCGGTGTATGACATGGGTTGAACTAAACACCTGAAGACCAGGGGACCGGTTGTTAAGAATAAATTGTCACTGTTCACAAACAAAATGAAAATTTTGAAGGGGGAGCTTGGGTGGCTTAATTGGTTGAACATTCGACTCTTAATTTCATCTCAGGACATGATCTCATGGTTCATGAGTTTGAGCCCTGCATCAGGCTGTGTGCTGATAGCTGGGAGCCTGCTTGGGGGTCTCTCTCCTCCCCTCTCTCTGCCCCTACCCAGCTTGTGCACACACACACACACACACACACACACACTCTCTCTCTCTCTCTCAAAATAAATAAACTTTAAAAAAATTTTGGAAAAAGCTCCATAAGAAACCAGCAATTGGTTGTGACTTTTCAATGCTTGAAAGAAAAAAAAAACAAAAAGTCAACTGTATTTTCAAAGGGTGAATTCTCCTCATACTCCCCTAGGCTCATTTCTAGTTTTTGATTCTAGGCTAATGGGCGCAGTTCTGCCACAAAGCTAACATTTGTCTCTTCGTTGTCCCACCACATCTGTATGGACATTCTGGAGGTCTCTACATTTAGGTAGAGAACTGCTGGGAATCTCTATGCCCCAAATACTAGAAATAAGTGCAGGTGAATTAACTTCTCTGAACATTTATTGAGTACCTGGCATGTGCTGGGTTTTCTACCAGGTACCAGAAAGTCAAAGGTGAGCAAGAAATCACTCTTGCAGTGAAAAAAAACCTCACAGTTTGGTGGAGTAGGTAGGAATCATTCTTAGGTAAGGCATCATTCTTAGGTAATAAACACCATTCTTAGGTATGACAGACTACAGACAGAGCTAGAAGACAAAGTGCCATGGGAGCACAAAAGAGAGATGTCAGTTGTCGCTGTGGGGTTTGTTGAGGTGAGTAAGAGTTAAGCTGGGCGCAGAGGCTCTACAGCTGATTTCCAGCATCTGTCCACCTCTCCTCTCCCACAGTGGGATTGCTCCCACCCTGACTCCAGGAGTGAGTGCTGATTGATGAGCCAGTGATCCTCAAGCAGACATGATACCTCTCTGCCAGAGGGCAGGGACACTTTTGGTTGTTACAACGACTGAAAAAGATGCTGTTGGCATTTAGTGGTCAAGGGATAAGAATATTAAATGACCAATAAAGTAGGAAAGGGACCCAAATCATGAAAAATTGTCCCTCTAAAATACCAGTGGTACTCCTATTGAAAAACATGAGTCTAAACCAATCAGAAAAATCTCATCCTGTATCGCGTTGGGGAGTCCAAGTTTAAGCCAATTAGGTCCCAGCATCTCCCTGTTATCATTGCGGTCCAATCAGAGCTCTGGACTTTTCTTCAAGGGGTCTGGACAAGCATCCTGTCTCTCAATGGGCGTGTGGGAAGAAGCCTGTAGCCCCATCGAAACCCATTCTAGATAGCTTCCCATTCAGTCCATATAATCTCAGTTTGTTTAGGGGGTTGGTTTGCTTGTTTGTTTCTTCATTTTTGTTATTGTTGTTTCTAAGCAAATTATTAGAATGGCATCAAGTCTAAGTAAACTGTTATATGAATAATGTTTTGTTTTCATCCCGGAGCTTTGGAATGACTACAGAATTCATAATATTGCCGTAAAAGGAGAAATGAGGGTGAAACAAAAATAGGCAAACTTATTATTTATGGTGTAATGAAGAATGTAAGTGGTGCCTGGTGCAAATTGTGAAAACCCAAGTTAAACTTGCAATTGTGTGTATGCATGTGCATAAAAGAAAAAGAGAGGGAGGGAGGAAGGAAGGACACAGTGATTATCTTCATGAATAACGCTATTTAGGCATTTATGTCTTACTCTTTTACAAGAAATTCCGTCCCTTCAGGTTGCAAAACCTCCTCATTAAAGAAAGCTAAAAGAAAAAATTATCAAGCCCTGTGATTACTTAATCAAAGTCCATGAACATGTTCTAAATAGCTTAAAATAGCTCTTTTTATGCTTATTAATAACTCTCCTACTGACATAAGATTAGTTGCTCCTATTCATAGCTAGAAAATATTTTCCTACGTTGTCAATCTTTATGGTCTATTAAGAACAAAGAGGAAAAAGATATCCAATTACATCTGAATTGAGAAAAACTAATAAGACATAGAAATAAAGCTCAAGTTATTTTTTATACACCCAATTTTCCTCTTGTAACACTTCTAGAGGAGTATTCAGATTCCCAGGTGACTCAGCTGAAAGGAAACTACATCCGGAAACAGAGGCAGCTGCGAAGAACAGAAGAGTCGCCAGTACCTGGATGCTGGTCAGAGTCGTGTACTGGTAGGCCTTGACCACCAGGTAATTTGCTTCCAGGTCGATGAGTCCCAGGATCATATACTTCCACCACCTTCGTCGTAAAATTGCCAGGAGGTTTTCTTCTCCTGTGTTATGAAGGTAAGAAGAAAGGGGTTAGGTTCTGAACACACGTTCTAAAGGTTCTAAACTGCCTATGTAGAAGGATTCTAAAATATTACCGTATGATGTATTTTTTACTGTTCCTTATCAAAAGTTTAATTAGACAAATGAGTTGTGTCCAAGACCGATGTGTTTTTATTGTACATTTTGGCCTTTCGGATTGGTTTCTATGCCAGAGGAAGCCTGGGCAGGATTTTAGATCACCATGCAAAGCATTTTCTCATGAGCGTTTCAAGGAAAACACATTATATCATGTAAAAATAAAAGGAAAGGTGTGCCAGAAAGGCTGCATACACACACAGAGTCCAAATCATTCCAAACTTCAGTATTGTGGTAAAATAGAAAGAAATGAAATGAGGGCAGCTCAATGACAACGGCCTATGCTTGGCAGCTGATCTGCAGTTAGATTCCAAGACTCCATCCTGAGCGCTTGCTCAGCTTTGAACGTTACATGCTCTGAACATTATATTCTGGTGGGGTGTGGGTGATGGGAAACAAAGGAAGTAGGGGTCATTCTCAGATGGAAAAGAGCCATAGGATCATGGGCTGAATATTGCCCCAAACCCTCACCATCTTGCCTCTTAAGACTATAGCATCAGAACAGATTTGGAATCCCTTAGTTTTTCATCTGTATTTTTACATATTTCAGGCCTGAGATAAGCCTTATTTTTCAAGAGGAAATCATGATTGTTAATAATAATAGCTCTTTGGAGCCAACCTGTGAGGTCTTCCTAGAGGATGGTGAATATGTAGAAACCCTGAGTGAATGGTGACTGTATTCATTATGGATTGCTGCACAACCATTATCCTAAAACATTGATGCTTAAAAAAAGAAGCATTTATTATCTCATAGTTTTGTGGGTCAGGAATCTGGACACAGCTTAACTGAGTGCCTCTGTTTCAAGATGTCTCAATTGCAGCCAAGTTGTCAGCCATGGATGTAGTCATATCTGAAGGGCTGACTGGAGAGGGAGCTGCTTTTTTTTTTTTTTAATTTTTTTAATGTTTATTTACTTTTGAGAGAGACAGACAGAGTGAAAGTGGGGGTGGCAGAGAGAGAGAGAGAGAGAGAGACAGAGAGAATCAGAAGCAGGCTCCAGGCTCTGAGCTACAAGCACAGACCCTGACACAGGGCTCAAACTCAGACTGTGAGATCATGACCTGAGCTGAAGTCGGATGCTTAACCGACTGAGCTACCCAGGTGCCCCGAGAGGGATCTGCTTCTAAGCTCAGTGAGAATGGCTGTTGGCAGGCCTCAGTCCTCTCTACAATGCGGGTGGGGGGGGGGGCGGTAGGGGGTGGCAGTGTGGGGGGGGGGACCTGCAGTCTTTCTTATAGCCTATTACCATAAATGACACTTCTGCCCTATTTGATTCTTTAGAAGAGGGTAAGTTCAAGCCATATTCAAGGGAAAGAATTTTGTAAGGATGTGAATACCAAGAGGCAGAGATCATTGGAGGCCATCTCAGAGGTTGGCTACCCAGTGATACACACCTTCAGTACTATAGCTGTGCTTAAGCTGGTCCTCAAGAACCTCAACAGACTCCTGAGCCACTCTTAGAACTTTGAACTCCTAATTTCTACCATTGGTCTTATTCCAGTCACCACAATAGGAGGTGAAGACCTTTTCAACGTTATGAAGACTCGTAAAACAAAGCTTTCCAGCTACATGGATAATGTCAGGGTGTGGGTCGTGTCTGGTTGGCAACAAGGAAGGAGAGGTCCCTGGACCTTTGGTAAGCTAACCCAGTTTTCAAGCCTTATTTTGGATGCTATGCTTCTCATATCCTTTGCTCCAAACACACTAAAAATCTCTCTCAGTGAATTGCTAATTCCTGTTCATCCTGCAAAGTTTAGTTATTCTCTCCCATTTTGTCTGATACCACTGCCCCCTGGGTAATGTGTACCCAGCTCTGAATAGTCTTTTCACATGATTGCAATTACTTAGAAATTGTCTCTTCAGTGAAGAAACTAGGAATTTGGGGATGGTAAGACATCACTGTCTTACTCATACATGTATCCACAGCACTTAGCATACTGACATATACTAAGGATTAGCTAAGTGTTTTGGAATGAACAAATAATTGAACTGAAAAAAGTGTGAAGTGCTATCTCTCTGAATATGTCAAGAGCCAGCTCTAGAATATGAGTCACATTTCTTAGTGTTTTGCACTTAGATTCATAGCTGGTAGATGTGATCCCCAAGGTTATTTCCTCCCAGCCAGCTCATTTTGGCAATGCCCTCGCACAGCATTTCTGCCTTTCTTACTTGCCTACACATATGATAAATCAACACACCTCTCAATTTATTTTGTAAATTAGTGATTCGCAACTTCACTGAATATTCCCATCTTCTTGAGAGATTTTTAAAAATTTCAATGTCTGGGACCAGTCCCCCCAAATTCTGATGTAATTATCTTTGGGTGGGGCCAGAGCATTGAGCTGAGGATCAAATCTAAGACTTTCAAATGGTTGGTGTCCAATGGCGATGCTCAGGATGACCTCAGCTAGGAATTCCAAAGAGGTATAACCACAGACGATTGAAGACTCTTCATACCAAAGAAACATCTGAACATCTGGCCTAAAGTATGCTTTCCCTTGTCTTGTCTCTGGGCTTTCCCTTGTGCTGATTCCTCTGTTTGGACTATTCTTCCTCAGTCTCCAAATGAAGGATCAGCATAGACACCACCTTCAGGAAGCCTTCCTTGATCTCTTAACTCAATCTTCCTAGGACTGGGTTTCCCTGTGATGAGCTTCTTTAATATCTTTTGTTTATCCCACATATAAGACTTATCTCCCTGTAATGACCTGTTTTCTTGACTCTATTACCCATTAGATTATTAACAATTTGGAGAGCATGGCATTGCCTTGGTCATCACTTTATCTCTAGGATCCAACAGTATATGGTGAGTGGTCAATAAATAATACAGAATGTATAAATAAATTTCATGTTTAATAATCTTAGCAATGCTAAAGAGCATCGAAATTGAGGTACTTAAAATATATCTACTATAAACATTCATGTTCCAGACAATGAAAATTGTTTTTTAGTTAGAATGTAGACAATACCTGACACAATTAATTTGGTGACCATTTTACACATTATATACTATACATAGGACATCAAAAGGTTGATGGCATATTTAACTGCAAAGCTGCAATTCTATAGTCACAGGTCATTGTCCCAGTTAATTTACACAATGAACAGAGAATTGCCAAACTCGGAGCATACCAGCCACATCTCAATGATGTAAGACTGAAAATCTGGGTCATGGTGCTGTTTGTTCTACCAATCAATAACATATTCAAAGTGTAATTCATTACATAGATTCAAAGGAATGATTAGTTGCCTTGCTGTTCCGCTGAAGAAGTCTGCAAAGCAAAACACTCTAAATAAATGTTCCATATTGTTTCATTTGAAGCACCAGAAAACATACAACACTTTTGCAGAGCAGAATTATCCAGGAAGGCAAGAGAGCACTTTTGCATTTTGGCTGAGCAAAAAATCCAGCCCTTGAAAGGACTGCTTAGGGATTTGTCTACATGGCTCTCATTAACACTGATGTACAATAGGTGATTAAAATTCTTTCTAGAATAATGAAAATGCATTCTTTACAGCCTTTGTGCCAAACCGCTCCCTAAATCTCATGAAATAGGGCCATCCATAAGAAAGAGAAGCACAAGTGGTGGTATGTTAATGTTTTGAAATTTTTCTTCTTCTTCTTCTTTTTTTTTTTTTTTTTTAATTAACTAGAAACAGTAATAAAATCCATGGGTGGAAACTTTAGAATTACAGTCTGGCATTTAAATGCATTCTGTTAATTATTATTTTTATTATCAATATGTTCAAATATAAATAAAAATATTAGAGGACAATATAATAAGGTAACCTCCAACCTGATTTTGCTACATTTGTTTCAGAAATTTGGGGATTCTTTTTGAGGAAGAAAATGCTACAGATAAAACTGAAGCTCCTTTTTTGCTCTTGCCAAATTCCCTTCCTTTCCCTCCTTCTTTAAATCATTGCCTTGATATTATTGTGAATCCTTCATGTTTATGTTTTTGTTACACCTTTTCTAGGTATGTTTGTATCCAAAATACTTCATAGTTTAAAGTTTTTAAACTTTATATGAAAGTTTCTTGTATATACTGTACATGTAACATTCTTCTAGGGTTTTTAAATATTTAACATTGTTTTACAAATGTATCCCTATTGTTTCATGTAGAGCTAATTTATTTTAAACACTGTATATTATCATATTTTATGAATCTGTCACAGTTTATCTAGTCTCCCACCAATAACCCATCTAGGTTGTTTCCATTTTTTCTCTATTAGGAACAGTGCAACAAAGAAAGTTACTCTAATTTTAAGTAACAGCACTCCAGCAACAATAACTACTTCAATAATTAAGAACAGGGAAAGAAATTACTGGCAATCTTGATCATGTCATTCATATTTAATTTTACTAAGCACCAACAGCATGGTCAATCAAAAGTGTTTTTGAGTTTTTGTAACAAATAACTTCTAGGATACTTACTATGTACCAGGCAGCATCCACATGCCTTACAAATAACTAATTTACCTAATCCTCATAATAACCCCATAGAGTAGAGATGGCTATTAACTCTACGTGCAGATGACAAGATCAAGGCCTGGAGGAGTTAAATAACTTGCCCCAAGGGACACACAGATAAGCCAGGATCTGGACTCATGACAATCAGGCACTGGGCTTCAAACTCATTAGCACTGTACAAATTTTGCCTCACTGATTTGTAACGGTGGCGTTGTCCTCAGGAGTCACACATTTCTCATTAAAGACGCTTTCATGACCTACCTGTCCCGACTCACTGCTGGGTGCCCCACTGCTAACTCCAGGAGGTGCCCATCACACTGAAGCCCGTGTGCATGGCGCCCCCTGGAGTTGCCAGTACCCATGATGCAGCTGTGTGTCTACCCCTGAAGCGGCTTGGGGATGAGGATGTGTCCCAATCACCATCAAGTCAGTATCAAGGATATGGTGTCTCCTTGCCTGATGTAAAGTCCATGACAGACTTGCCCTTCTAAAATATAAAATAAGGTCTAAAATAAGTTCTGTAGCTTAGAGAAGTTTAATGACGAATTACTGTTTTATGCTGTGCTACTTGCTGAAGCCTCAGGCATAAAAACACTGGTCACACACGGGTGGGGCCAGGGTGGTGGTGGTTATTAATACATGCTGAATGAAGGAAGGGAAAACTTTTGTACAAGAACCGAAACATGGTTAACATTCATGGCAGTGCCTGGAAAACAGATCTCTGATTCATAATATTCATAGTATTCTTGTTCACCCCCAGTGGTAGTCTGAGTAAAGAGTAACAGCACTGTAAGACAGTACCAGAGGGAACAAGACAGCTGCATTATTCTTGGGACATTTTCATTAAGGGCTCTCACGGGTGGTGTGGTCTTTCATGGTGTTCTTACGCAAGAACAGGACCCAGCATGCTTTGCCGAGAGTCTACAGCAAACGCAAAGCCCCTACACAGGGGGCGAGGCCCTTACTTGAACCGGCACCTCCTTGGCTCACAATCTGAAGCCATAACATCATCTTTATCGGGATTCCCAAGGGAAGTGTTTACGTATGAATCGGTGAACCTGAAAAATTTTAAATGACTGATGACGGAGGTTTTAATTACTCACCATTAAAAGCTGAAATATATTAGAATGGAAAGCTTGAGACAATTTTCTTTAGTCAGAAAAGTGAACCAAATAAATGCACTTAGGAGGAAATAAAAATATAAGTTGTTCACAAAAAGGATTGCAACCAATTATACTTTATAACATCAACCTGAGTATAGGGATGAAATACAAAAAAAAAATAATAATGAAGATTAAATTTTGTTTTGTATTCTTTCACTCATGTTTACTATTAGAAACAGTGCGATTAGGACGAGAATAAAGACAGAGTTGCGTCTTGGTCGTATCGGGTTGCATCTCAGACCTGGGGTTGAGCACAGACTGCCTTCTGCTATGTGGTCCTAAGTAATCTGGTAAATGGCTCTGAACCTTGATCCCTCTACTGTGAAAGGTAGTATGAGTAATGTATGCAAGCTAATGTCTAATATAAGGTATGTGCACAGAACATAATAGCAATGGGTAGGGTTCTGAAAGCCTTGTATCCTTCCAGCCACCCGCTGCATCTAGCTCACCACGTGTGGTAGAGCTGCCTAGAGGAAGCCCAGGAACATGAATCCTCACAATTATCACTTCGGGCCTCAGCTACCTACCCCTCTCTGTCCCTTACCCTAGGTCACATCGCAGCCAGCATACAACATTTGTCCAAACTAGAGGCAAGCTGAGGCCTTGTCTTTGATGCCTCTCCCCCGGACCAGCCAGTGTTTTGATCCTTTGCATAGCACCACTTACCCTGAGAGTGGAGGCTGTGTGAACGTGCAAGTTTTCTGCCATCTTGTGCCAGGCCCTTCTCTTGTTTACACATCCTCAGCTAAGCCCCACATAGTGATTTAGACAAGTTAGTCAGTGTAAGATCTTGTTATTAAGGCGAGAGCGCTGAATAGCACCTTAAAAATCTGCTCAGTCATCTGGCTGTTTTCCAGAAATGCCTAGTAAAACTTTGAAGAAAATACCTAAAAGCAGCTAAAGATGAATCATAATCCCATCAGGTTGTGGTAGCCGTTACTATAAGTTGAATGGGAGAGAATAAAGGATAGATGTGTAGAAATGATCGCACACAGGATAGGTTTCTCAACGGTAAGTTTATTTTATTTCTTTCAAAGTTACATTTCTGGCATTGATAATTAAAATACAATATTCTAGCTCTAATTATGAACTCTATTACTTCTTCTGAGATAAAAGCATTTACACATTGTAATATGAAAATAAAAGTCTCAACTTTTCAACATGTGTATTTCAGTGTATGTTACCATTTCTTACATGAACCAAATCACTCAAATCTTAGAAAACTTCCCTTTATGAATTGTTTAAGCTGTCATCTTTTATGAAGCTAAGATATATAATTTTATGGGGCACATTTATTCAAAGTATCCAAACTTCCTGTTATCTTGATGTGTCTTAGAAAATACAATTACTAACATTTTCTTCTTCGTACCAATATAACAATCGGTATGAATTGATTGCCTAGCTTTTATCATCCAGATAGTTAAAACACATAGGAAGATAAATAAATAAAGAACTTTTCAGAGGTACCTGGATGGCTCAGTTCGTTGTTGAGCATCCAACTCTTGATTTCGGCTCAGGTCACGATCTCACAGTTCCGGTGTTTGAGCCCCATGTCGGGCTCTGTGCTGACAGTGTGGAGCCTGCTTAGGATTCTCTCTCTACCTCTCTCTCTGCCTTCCCCCCCTTCCCCGCAAGAAAGAAATAAAGAAATAAAGGAAGAGAAAGAAAGAAAGAAAGAAAGAAAGAAAGAAAGAAACCCTAAAAGAAAGAACTTTTCAGGGGGCACCTGGGTAGCCCAGTCAGTTAAGCATCTGACTCTTGATTTCAGCTCAGGTCATGGTCTTATGGTTCATGAGATCGAGCCCGTGTCAGCCTCCCTACTGACAGTGTGGAGCCAGCTCAAGATTCTCTCTCTCCCTCTCTCTCTGCCCCTCCCCAACTCACATGTGTGTGCTCACTCTCTTTCTCTCTCTCATGCTCTCTTTCTCAAAATAAGTAAAGAAATTAAAAAAAAAAAGAACTTTTCAAGATATCTAAAAACCCACATACAGGGGCACCCAGGTGGCTTAGTCGGTTGAGTGTCTGACTTCAGCTCAGGTCATGATCTCATGGCTTGCGGGTTTGAACCCCACATCAGGCTTTGCACTGACAGTGCAGAGCCTACCTCAGATCCTCTGTCTCTCTGCCCCTCCCCCACTCATGCTCACTCTCTCTCAAAAATAAATAAACATTACAAAATTTAAAAAAAATTTTAAAACCTATAAAACAAATTGCATACCAACTATTAAACTCTGTTGACCGATACCTGTGTGCTATGGGTTGCTTTACCTCTTAATGAAAACAGTGCATTAGATCTAAACAACTCCCACAGACAAATCCCACCCAGAATTTCTTTAAAACATGTATGCTGTTCAGCATGCATTTTATGTTCTTGGAAAAGAGCATCTTATGAAAGAATAAACCTGCATGAATGACTAAACACTGTCACTGTGAATAACTGAAAGAAGAATCTGAAAATCTGATAAATGTTAAGTTGCTGCATGGTCAAACACAACCAACATCTCTGTCCCATGTTTCTAGTTGTATTAGACACATTTATTCATATATATCATCTAACAATTAAAATTTAACCCATAAAAACCAAGCACATCTTTCTCCCCCAAACTCCTGTCCAGTTTATGCCTTTTCTTGAGCAGCCACTCCTTGGCGGGGGAAGGATGCATTTTAACTTTGTTGTATCTTTAACGGTTGTCTATATGTGCAGGTTCTTGCCCTGAAAAGTCTCAGCAAGAGTTCCTCCCTTTTGATTTAGGTAGTGAGTCTGTGAGGCTGGGCTGTTCCCTTAGGGTTGCTTGGCTGTTCAGCTCCAGGAGGCAGATTTATCAGAGAAGTCATCAAGAATGGTGCCCTTTGAAGTCATGTATATGGCAGCCATGCCTTCCCCTTGGTGGGGCAACATAAAGAGGGCACTGGAGTCATTCAGCAGTGGGCTTCAAGCCAGGCTCTTCCAGGCACTGGGCATATGATGTTGTTTTGCAACTTTGTCTCTGTAACCTCCATTTTCCTCATCTACACATTGGACGTACACACTGGACCTGCTTTCTTGAATATTTATTAGAACTAAATGAGATATTTGAAAAATGCTTGACATGCTGCCTGGCAAGTAGCTTTTGTTATTACTATCTCGATTGTTATCATAGCTGGTCTTTCTGCATGCCCTACTTCCTACATAATGTAGTTGTATAGTAAAGAATTGAACCTTGCTCCAAAAGTGGTTTTGGGATTTGAACTCGGCTAACAATATGATTCAGGGTAGGGGCTGGCCATGCCAGAAAGACCAACAATGTGATTTGTGGGGCGGAATTTGGTTGCCCCCAGACTCTGGAGACTGAGATCAGCCACATGGGCAATCAGTCATGCCTACATAATGGAGCCCCAATAAAAACCCTGGACACAGAGGTTCTAGTGAGTTTCCCTGATTAGCAATATTTTGTCCATGCTGTCACACACTGGAGCTGGGAAAGTAACACATCCTACTCCATAGGGAGAGGATAATGGAAGCTCTTGACTTGGTACTTCTGGATTCTGCTCTATGTGCTTCTTCCCTTGGTTGGTTTTAATCTGTACCCTTTGCTTGCAGTAACTGTAATCATGACTCTAATAGCTTTCATTGAGTTCTGTGAGTCCTAGCAAATTACTGAACCCAGGCATGGTTTTGGGGAATACTTTCTGCCCTATGAACTTGCAGTTGGTGTCAGCAGAGAGGGTAGTCCTATGTGGACTCTAAACTTTCTCACTTGGCTTAAACTCTCACAGTTGATGTGGGGTAATGGTAGTGTTGGGGCTATGGCCCTAAATCTTTGCAGTCCTCAAATACAACTAAATTTGTTCCTCTCTTGCTCAAGAACTCGAGTACACTTTAGGTGAATCTCAGAATAACCAGACTCAGAATCCTCCAGGTCTGAATTCAAATTAAAACAAACAACTAGTCTCCTTTCCAGATGATGCTAAACAATGTATGTGATTATTTGTTATCTATAAAAGGAGTGTAGGAATTTTGTGCTTTATATCTAAATTTTCTGTCATTATAAAGATATCGCTTACAATGGGAAATACTGCTCACTAGCTTAAAATGGTTAATGATAGGTTGGCTGTGTGTGGGGGCAAATGCTTTGATTTGAAATTATTCAAAGCAATCATAATAAAACTATGTGCTAATATAAATCTTTCTATTTTCCTGGGGGGAGCCTGCTGAGAGGAAAATGTATTTGTCCTTTTTAATGACAAGACTATTTTCCTTTTCTTCATCCCATTTTGTGAAAAGTGACCCTACTTGCCTTTTGGAGGCTTCCTGTAATTGGCCCTGATGCCTCTTGACATTAGCAGATGAATCTGTCAGTTTTATGAATTTTGTTTTGAACAAAGAGCTGTGTAGCAGCTAATGACACATGATGTAAGGGGAAGAGGCCAACGTGGGCTTGCCTCTGGACTCTTGCTACTTGCTGAGCATATTCAAAAGACAACGTGACAGAAAGTGCCAGCCTGAACTCTTGAGGGCTGACCTTGAGCTCTGACATGAGAACATCTGTCATGATGGACAGATAGGTTAGACCCAACATGGCAAATTAGCAAGAGAAGTGTCCACAGGCCAGAAACGCTGGTAAAGCAGAAATCTGGTCAGCCTCCTCTCCCCTGTCCACCCTCCCACCTCCAGCCCAAATGCCAAGCACAGATCTACCAAGGCCATTTCTGTTACCTGACATCTATTTTTCACTGAACACCATTTGTCAGGCACTGACACCATATATTCATTCTCTCATTTACTTGCCACCCTATACTCTAGGTTAAAAGCATGAAGTCAAAAAGACCTGTGTTAAGGTACTGACTCTGCTCCTGAACTGGCTGTGTCACCTTGAGAAAGTTTACTCATTCATAAAATGAGTCAGACACTACTCATTTGAAAATATGCTATAGGGATTAAATGAGAAAATATATGTAAAGTGTCTGGCTTCCAAGAAATACTTAGTAAATGATAGCTTTGTTATTAATAGCCTTATGAAGAAAGCATTTTTCAGAGCATGAAATTGAATTTAGAGTTAGGTAATTTGTCTAAGGTCTGTCCTGACTTTTTATTGGAAAGTATTCACTATTCTAAGAATGATGCTTTTTGTTTATATGGCACATTTCATAAAATAAACCAGAAATATTTTTATTTATATGATCTTTCTGAAATTAGTTTCAGTAGAAACAAGGCAGTATTTTCTAAACAATGCAATATATATATATATGATTTATATTTATATTTATATTTATATTTATGTAGTCCCATCTTAAAATATTAAAGAATATATTTTGGGGGTTAAAAAGTTTCCACTATACTAACCTAATGGCACAGAACACTATGGTGCCCAGATAATCATCTTAAAATACCATTTTCCACCAAAAGAAATAATGGTTTTTGGAGAAGTGGTTAATTGCAGATTTGGGTCGGGAAATGTAATACAAGTCAAGCCTGGGACATCTTGTCATATAGAAGAGCAAGACAGAAATCAAACATTACTAGGGCTGTGTCAAAAGGACACAGAGGCCAACTTGAAGGGTCTTTCATATGAAACTAACAACTGAAATGGATTGAAATGTATCAGATATGTTTAGATCCGTAAGTTCACAATAAATATGAAAGCAAGAGCAACAACAATTACCACCAAACACATTGAAAAAAAATCCTAATTGGTCACCATTAGAAGATATTAACAAACCAATTCATTTTGAAAATTGGTAAACAAAGGGAAAAAAATCAAGTTTTTGTCCCCTGGGATTCTTATATGAACTATACCACTAGGTAACTAAATAGTAGATGAGGGAGAGATTGGTCTTTATGGTAATATTCTAACCAATAAATTTAAAAAAATGAGAGAATTAGACTATCATATTTTGTACCCCATGATGAATTAATAGGTATTGGCCTTGGAGGTCAAGCTACTAATATTACAAAGGAAGAGACAATGAAGCATTATGTTTTATGTGCTTCCTGGTGGAAGAACCAAACACTACTTACACACGCGCACACACACACACACACACACACACACACACACACAGAACCTAAATCTGATCAAGTCTCTGGACTTAGCTACTAATTTAGAAAATTCAGAGGTCAGAGAAGTATGTTAAAAGTCACTAGAAAGATTCAATCAGCAAAATCCAGACTGTGAGATCTGCTATAGTCCAGCTACTCAGTTTGGTCTGTTGAATGGCAGCAGGAGTGATTAAGGGTCTTTCAGAAATGCAGACTCTCAGAACTTCCCCCCACCTACGGACTCAGAATCTGCATTTGAGTGCCAGCCAGTTTGTATACCCTACAGCTGGAGAAGCAGTGACTGTAGAAGACACATGCAGTTTCTTCAATAAATAAACTGTAGTAAAAACAAAAGAAGGAAATCTATAGGTTAAAAGAACCTAAGAAAAACATCAGCCACGTGCAATGTGCAGACTTTATTTGCATCCGGACTCAGACAAACTGTAAAAAAAATATATCTATGAGACAATTGGAAATTTGAACACTGACAGGATAGAATTAGAATTATTGTTAATTTTATTTTATTTTATTTTTAATGTTTTTATTTATTTTTCAGACAGAGAGAGACAGAGCATGAGCAGGGGAGGGGCAGAGAGAGAGGGAGACACAGCATCCGAAGCAGGCTCCAGGCTCTGAGCTGTCAGCACAGAGCCTGATGCGGGGCTCAAACTCACAGACTGTGAGATCATGACCTGAGCTGAAGTCGGACACTTAACTGACTGAGCCACCCAGGTGCCCCATAAATTATTAATTTTAAATGTGATCAATGTTTACTTTTAAGCTCTTATCTTTTAGAAATACACACTGAAAAAGCTGCAGATGAATTGATACAATGTCTGAGATTTGATTTAAAATAACACCAGGGAAAGTGGTGAGGATAAGGATAAGGATTTGAAATTTATTGAAGCTGATATATTGGCACATGGGGGTTCATTATATTATTCTGTCTACTTTTGTGTATGTTTGAAAGTGTTCAGAATAAGAAAGTTACAAAAATAAGAGGTTCGGTTGTGAACAGGAAGTTTAGCTAATGGAGTAGCCTTGGCCAGAACATGTGAATATCAAGTTATCTGTGCGTCTGTGGGCTTCTTTAAGTATTTTACTGCTGTAGTCACATTCCTCTGTCAGGTGTCCTTGGCTTGTAGGTGATATTATCCTCTTTAGCAGCCAGAGAATGCAGAAGTTTGAATTCTATTACTTCCGTGTCCTCCTTTCAGTCTTGGAGGTCGGGGAGGAATACTTGGCAACTCTTCCAGCAGGGGTTTGACAAGCTCTTCAGAATGAAGAACGTCTCTTACTCATTTCCCTGCATTCTGTTTGAGGAGGTGCCTTGCCCTTGTACGAATGGCCAAGATATTCCCTGCCCTGGAGGCTTCATTTACAGATAAAGCCTGTCTATGTTTGAACTCCAAAAGCCCTCATAGGGAATCTTTTGTTGGTGTATATATGTAGCATCTGTACCAACTACTGACGCTTCTTAAAGCTGCTGATGGAGAAATCACTCCTCTCAAGGGTTGGTAGTGCTGTGTTCAGTTAAGTAGAAACCATTAAGGCAGAGCCGGCCAAGCGCAGTAAAATCTAACTCAATGATAAGAGATGGTGTGGTTTGAACTGTGACTGCCAAGAACCAGGAGAGAAGATGGCAAATAATAAGCTAATGTCCATCCCAAGTGAGGCTTCCGGTGTTGGGTGGCAAACACATTTGGAGCCAGGGACATCGCACAGTTACTGCAGGCCACGGTGTAGGCATGTTCCAGAGTATGTTACCAGCCTTAACTACATACATAGGCCTAGAATAAGTCATTAAACAATGTTAAAATATTTAGGAAGGAAGAAAACAAAACAGCCAGTGATTCAGTTCTTTATAAGTTTGTATAAATGTTATTTCTTGATGAGATCAGATTTTTGCCATTTCCCCCCACTTTGTCTAGACCGGTTCTTACACTTGAGTATGCATTAGTATGACCTGGGGAGCTTTCCAGACTGCCAATCTCTGGGTTCTACCTCAGACATTGGCACTCAGCAGGTCTGGGCTGGGGCTCGGATCTGTATTTTACAAAGTCTCCCAGAGACCACGATACTGCTTTGCGGCTGATTCTATTACATTCTGAAAATCCCAATTTAAACTAATAAATAAACTGGAATATTCCTCCATGGGGAATTTGTGATAATAATAAATATATTTATTTATTTATTTATTACTTCCTATCATTACAAAGAAAGAGACAACCAATTAGATGAGGCTGGTGACCTGAACCACCTGATAGGGTTGTCCTTAGTATAGGAATAAATTGATATCTGTTCTAAGTCTATCAGAACCCAAGGGAAAGGCAGGGCTATTTCTGGATAAATGCACTATTATAAGCCTTGCCCCAAATCCTACCTTCTCAAAGAAACTTCCCCATTTTGACCCACATCGACTTTTCCTCTGAATTCTTATGGTCCTTATACATTTTCTATTGATTTGGGAACATACTCAACCTACCCTGTATTTTTTAAATGTTATGTGTTTTTCTTTTGTCCTGAAATAGTAGTAAACTTAGGGAAAGCAAAGCCTCTGTTTTGTAGTCCTTTTCTGCGACACTCTTATGAACATACATCACTGTCTGCTTAACAAATATTTATTTATCACAAACAAATCCTCAAACATACATAATATAGATGTAGTCCCTAGAGTTGAAGGTCTTTATTTTATCATCTTCTAACATATTTTCACATTATATTTTAGGGAGATTTTAACTTTCCTAAATTTTATTCATTTATTTTTTGTATATCAACTACAGCACTAGTGATTCCGTTCATGTGTACCACCAGTGTTAACAAAGCCTAATGACCCAAGCTAAAACTCATAGAAATGTATACCCCCAAGAAAAAGGTCAATTTTACAATATAGCAGCTTAGGAAAAAAAAAACACAACAAATACAAACCCTAATGACCCATGCTAAGTGTATTTCTTGAAAAGTGGATATGCATCATTGGATAGGAGTCCATTGATAGAATACAAACCTCTGAGACACAGCAGATGGCCTGTCCTGTCAAGCAAGAGTTCACCCATACATTCTCAAGACTAAAGAGAGGTGACTTCTTCTTAGGAAACAAAATTGAACAGGATGTGTTCCAGAAATCAAGGGCTACATGGTAACTTTTATTTATTTATTTATTTATTTATTTATTTATTTATTTATTTATTTATTATTGAGGGGGGGGGGCGCAAGTGAGCAAGGGCTGAGAGAAAGGGAGGAAGAGAGAGAATCCCATAGGGGACGAGAAAGAGAGAGAGAGAGAGAGAAATGGGGCTGACCCAAAGTGGGGCTCGGGCTCACCTGAAGTAAGACTCAAACTCACGAACTGTGAGATCATGACCTGAGCTGAAGTCAGATGCTTAACTAACTGAGCCACCCAGGCACCCTACATGGTAACTTTTAATATGATGTGCCATTTGTCTGTGGATTTCTTAGGAGATAGAGAAAAAGTAAGAGCTTAAAGGTGAATAAAAGAAAACTTTTTAGATTTCCAATTAGTAGTCAAGACAGGAGGTAAGATGTAGGCCTAAGCTAAGATTAGGATTCCTAATGCAAACCTGGAAAACAATTCATATTATTCTCCAAAGCAGTCCCATCAACCTTTTTGCCCTCTTCACTTCTTACATCTTAGATCTAATCTAAATACCAAACTTGTAGTACCCACCCACTCCCACCAAATCCAGTCTATTTTTAGATCTGACTTCAACTGAAACGGAGTGATCTTTTGTGAAGGTTATAGCTGAAGTCTGAAGGGTGCCTGAAGGTGGTTTATATTCACCTAGCTGAAATGAAGCTGCTAACCCCTTAATAGGAAATTTGAATGTGAACAGGCATAGCATGAAAGGACATTTAGAGTACTTCTTTTCCCTGGTCTTCTGGGTGCACCAGGCCTGTAAGCACACTCCCTCCATGCTCCTTGTTTACCTGTTTTCCTGAGAGGCCTCGTATCTCTCATTTCTTCCTCAATAACAGAAACTTAGACTCCTCTGATATAACTGAACCCAAATCCCAGGACCTGCATTCTACTTCAGAATAAAGATCGGGCCATCTGTCCCGTCTGTGGACCTGCTGTCTATACCACACCATCTGTCCTACAAGCTCCAACCAGGGCAGGAAAAACTGGACTTCTCTCTTAACATCTCAGTGTTGCCCCCAAGCATGTGGCTGGCCTTAGCAAGTAACCAGACAAATAAACAATGCTTCAAGAAAGAACATAAAGAGACATTTCCAGGAGAGGAAATTACTAAACTGACCTTGTGCTATCACACCAGTTTAAGTTAAGACACATAGTGATGCCAGTCTTGTATTTTTGAAACTGAGGTTGGGAGAGAAAGAAGCCAAAAGGGTGCAATTTCAGCAAGAAATTGATGAAGTGATTTTCCCCCCCATGATTGTTAGTGTGTGTGTGTATGTGTGTGTGCGTGTGAAGTGTACACAACATTTACCATTTTAACATTTTTTAAGCCTATAGTTCAGTGGCATCAAGTACATTCATATTGTTTTTTTTTTACACTCACGAAATCTAAATACATTTTATTTCCACATTAATCTATATTTGATTAGTGGTAGTAACCTAACTTTCCCTCCCAACGATGGATCAAGGCATTAGAGGTTAGGCATCAGTTTATCCTAAATAACCATTCTAAGAACTTTAATTCTTCACTGAAGCCAGATCAGATTCATATACATACATAGATAGATAGATAGATAGATGCATACATACATACATACACACACACACAGTTTAACATTGCGTTTGAGTTTCCAGATGAGTTTTATTTTTTTATTTAAAAAAAAATTTTTTTTTTAAGTTTATTTATTTTTGAGACAGAGACAGAGCATGAACGGGGGAGGGTCAGAGAGAGAGGGAGACACAGAATCGGAAGCAGGCTCCAGGCTCTGAGCCATCAGCCCAGAGCCCGACGCGGGCCTCGAATCCACGGACCGCGAGACCGAGCCGAAGTCGGACGCCTAACCGACTGAGCCACCCAGGCGCCCCTCCAGATGAGTTTTAATTCAAAATTCAAGACAAAACTAGGATCAGAAATGTGGGTCATTGGTGAGTAGACAGTGTAAGGAGGAGAAAAAAAAAAAACAAAACAAAGGAAGGAAAATCACCCATCCTTGGTCAGAAAATATTACCTAAATCCACTGAAAACAAAGAACAAATTGCATGGTTTTACAAGATCTGAGACATTCAAAACTAGTTAGAGCTAAATAAATTTCTACTTCCATATTTCAGAAAGATTTCAATATTTTCCTTCTGCACATTTCTCCCTGTTATTAATGTAGTTTCATTTCCTTTTTTTAAAGTACATTCACATTCTTGTGCAGCCATCACCACTATGCATCTCCAGAACTTTTGCATCATATCCCATTCTGAAATCTGTTAAACAATAACTCCCCATAACCTTCTTCTCCAGCCACTGGTAGCCATTGTTCTACTTCTTGCCTCTGTGAATTTAACTACTCTAGGCTCTTCATATAAGTAGAATCATATGTTTTTCTATTATGTTTTCTTATTTCACCTAGCATAATGTATTCAAAGTTCATCTATGTTGTAGCATGTATTTGAATTTCATTCCTCTTTAAAGCTGAGTAATATGCCACTGTGTATACACCACATTCTGTTTATCCATTCATATAGTGATGGGCAGTTGGACTGTTTCCACCTTTTGGCTATTGTGAATAATGCTGCTATGAACAGTGGTGTACAAGTATCTGTTCAGGTTTCTACTTTCAATTATTTGGGGTATATGCACAGAAGTGGAATTGAGGTAAGGATCTTTTATAAATTCTGAGAGCCATAGGTGAGGTTATATAATGAATAAAGTTACTATGGGGAACTTTTCTTTTTTTTCCCTTGTTTTAGTCCTTCTTGGGAGTCATCCACATTGGCTCTTTCAAATCACTGGATCTTCAGGTCAGTTAGATGATCACTCAATTGGAATCATTTTGGAATCTAACTCAATTTAAGTCCACTCTGTGGGAATGGGGGTAAGTATGGGGGTGGGACTTAGACATTATTAAGTTCATACTCGCTGGACTTTTTGGACTGAACTGAAGTGTTACTTCATATACACACTCATTTCACTCTATGTAAAATGTGGTACTTTCACACCTTGTGAACCTCTAAAATCATGACTATAATAAATAGCTACTCAATTTCAGATTTGGAGCTCTTCAAATAAAGACAGTAAGGTAATAATTCCTATGCAATAAATATATTATTGAAAGTTGATGAATAACCTTCGTCAATTCTTATGATATGTACTTTATTAGAAATAAATTGCTGTAGAGGTTTCTGGCACAATTAATGTAAACCATTTCCTGACTTTTGCTCTTCTACCTTAAACTAATTAAAAATCCTCTGTTCACTTTCTCCAACTGTTTTTTTTTTTTTTTTTTTTTTTTTTTTTTTTTGCAGGAGAGGGAAGGGGACTAACCTTTTTTGTTAGGTTCAACTTTTTAGTAGTAGGAAGATAAAATATGAATTCTAAAGACTGTGGGGATCTAGAATAAAAGCCCTGCATACCAAATAGCCAAAATCTATAGGATTCCTGAAATGAAAAATGTTCATATTTCTATGAAAAAGCCACCATCTATCAAATAAATTTTCACTTTTAAATGATAACGAAATTCCTTTGACAGGTAAGTGAGGAACTGAGTTCTCATTTCTAATTCAGAATATGCCATATTCACACTGCTTGTATAATCAAGCTTTGCTTCTACCTATGATGGTTATATACAATTGTCTGAAATCCTACAGCTGCCTTCACTGGGAGAGTCACCAAATATAAGCTAGAAAGTTGGAAAAATCTCTATTAGGATAAACAGTTTATTTGGCATTTAAAAATATCAACTACATCACACAAGAATTGTGTATATTAGGCAAACAAATCAAGACGCCTCACCTCTGTCAGTCCATCATATCTTCATTTTTGCCATCTCCATTTTTCCCATTATGGGGGAGGCTTGTCAGCCTAATTCCTACAGTGACAAGAATTCACACTAAAACACTCATGAGTCCCTCTACCTTCCTGGTCCACCATTGTCTCGGTGTCTCTGTTGCCTAGCAACAAGACCATCTTATCTATGCAGGCAAATAACCTTTAATATATATTAGTTGAAAGCACTTCTTGGTCTTTTATTTTGGAAAACTTTCAAAAATACCCTTTTCTCACATGCATTTTAAATTGCGTTTTTTTTTTTTTTGAGATATAAGACTGCAAGGGAAAATCCACTGTGCAGTTTTCAGATCTCTTCTGTTTGATCTACCTCAATACCTTATGGTCTGCCAAATATAGAAATCCCCAAGGAACAGAACATGTCTGAATGCCAAGGCACACCATGGCTGACAGCTTTTTTTCCCCCAGTTTTGCAGTGACTCCTACCCCAAATTCCACTTTGCCTGAGCCAAGGCTAGAGAGCAGACCCCCAGAGGGAGGCTAGGTTTCGCTGCCTCCTGATACCAGGGAGAATAGTATAACCAAGCTCTCTGGAGAAACGTCTTTGGACATACTGTTCACCAGAATAGCGAGGCAGTGCCTGCCAATTATCAGTAGATCACTTTTAAGAAAAGTGAGGAAGAAGAAGCAAAAACTAATGAGCAAAAGCCATACATTCATAAAAAGGACTATGTATATCATTGATTCTGTGTGTTCCCCCCCTTATGTTTCTGTCCCCTTTTCTCTCTCTTTCCCTCTCTCTCTCTCTTACACACACACACACACACACACACACACACACACAGTGCCTGCTATTTTTTCTCTCTTTGCAGTTACCAGGAGTTTTCCACACTGAACTTGGCTGTTCAGAGAAAAGAGGGCATACAGAGGAGAGAGCGCTAAAGCAGGTCAAGAGCCACCGTATTAGTTGAGAAGAGGAATCCAGTACAATGAATGTTGAACCATTCTTTAAAGGCAATGCTGTTGTGAGCCTCTTGCCTCCACTTTTACCCTTTGAGTTAGTAAGCTGTATACATTGGATTCAAATTCCTTTTCATGGCCTAGAGGATCCATGCACATAGGATACATTTAATATTCAATTCAGAACTTCAATCAACACACATTTACTTAGCTTTTACTAAGGTAGAGAGACCTTACTGGCCAGTCGGCCTTGTAAGTAGTCTTCAAATTCCTAGACTCACCTAGAGCCCATATCGATTCTCTTTTCTTTCCCTGATGATTTTGTCTTTTCCAATTCTCTTTGTGAAAAATACAGGGTGTGTTTTGGACTTTTGCCCTTTCTTCCCAAGCTGATACACCATTCCTTTCCTAATGGGGGCAGAGGTGTGATCCTTCAATTTCTGACAGACAGCTTTCTGCCTTACCATTCATCCTTCACCTACCTTTCTGGAACACTGCTGGCATCTGCAATAATTTGTGTGTTCTACCCATTGTCCGGGTTCTATCAGCCTAAATCTCCTGTGGCAGCTACAACAGAGAGATGCCCCAGCTGATGCTTTTCCATTGGATCACCAGCCCACATCTTGACTTAATTCATCCACTTGGACCACAGAGCTGGGCACTGAGCTACCATGAAGCTCCTCAGCTACATGTCTCCAGGTATGCTTGACCTAACTTCCCACAGAACAACACTCTTCAGGTAAAGAAGTCTTTGTCTTATACTGGTATTCCTTGCTTTACTTAATGGATGTGTTGCCCAAAAAACTGGATGTAAAGAAATCTTTCCTAGATAACCATCACATTTCATATGCTTACAGAAGAGGCCTACAAACGAATCATTTTTAAAAATGGGAATGATTCCTTTTTAAAGTGTCAATCACACCCTAATTTAATCTTTTGTACGTGGTGATTTTGTTATGTTTTCATAGCTGGGAAGCCCACCCACGTGTCATTTCATGACAGTTGGCATAATCTCATGTTACAAGCCTATTGAAGATGTTTCCACACTGAGGCATGCCTGAGCCCACACACACTGTTTTCTAAAAAGGACTTTTAAATTCTAAAGCTACAAGAGCCTTGAGGGTAGGACCATGTTTTATATACCTTTTGTTATTTCCTATTGTACCAATCATAGTGTTTTATACAGCAAGCAAGTAATATATATTTGTTGAAAACTAAATGAATAGATCAAGCATCGTGTGTCTTAGTAGTGGACTTGAGAAAATTTTAGTCTTGAAAAACACAGAAAAAATAGTTGGCTACACCAACGCAGCTACAATAGAGAAGTGGTAATTTTTAACATTTTCTGAAATATCTTCAAGCCATTTTTAAGAATAAAGTGAAATAAAAAAGAAAACACTCCACATAAAGTTGAAGTCTTTGCTTTGCTTCACACCAAATACTACTTCCCCAATCCTCAGGAGGAATGAAAGAGAATTTGTGAATTGCCTCACAATCCATTTTTGCTTTAATACACATGGATACACCTATGTACGCATGTCTATAAATAACATGTTTTTGTAAGAGTTTTATAAAATTGATAATACCAGTGTCATACTCTAGCTACTCTCTCTATTACTTTGCAACTAGCTTTTTCACTCATCATGGTGTTTGTGAGCTATCCATGTTACACACAAATAAATATGGTCATTAAAAAAAATCTGCCGAACAGCATGCAACATTTTATTTATCCATTCCCCCTATTCTTGCACACATAGGGTATTGCCAGTTTTTGCTATGATAAACAATGCTGCAATAAACACGTTTCTGTGTCTGCACAGGTCTCCAAACTTACTGGTTTGTAGAATATGTATATTTTTTACATTCCCTAGACCACAGACAAATATACTCTTCAAAGTGTTGGTACCAGTTCACACTCCATTAGCAGTGTCAGTTGTCTTTCTCCCCATCCTTGACAACACAAGCTGCACCTATCCTGCATGCTTACTTCACAACAGACAAGGAGGATACTCTCTCTTCAGTTTTATGTCTTGTGATCAAGACAACAAAATGCAACAGTCCTTAAATCAGTCCTAGTACAGGGCCAACAATTATAACATGCTGTAGACTTGTTGATTTTCATACGGTGGATTCTAATTAAGAGGTAAGGGAGATAAAGGGTTGAGAGCTGAGAAGTGATGCCTTGATCAGAACTGGAGTGCATCCTGATGTGTGGCTGAATTTAAAACATATGTCCAGATGCATTGGACTTGCCTTAACTTGTATTAGTGTTTATAATAATGTGGTGGAATATCCCACCTCTAAGTGTCTTCTTGACTATTCATGGTTTTAACTTTTTATAAGCAAAATCCAGGTTAGATATGAATTACTTCCTAACATAAATGGTGTTTGAACACGAGATTTCCCAAGGTTACTTATATATCTACTTCTATAAGAAAGCTGGATTAATTACTGTCTTCAATGCTTCAGACTAGTGCTGTTGGGAGGGTGTGGATGATTGCTAGCTACATGATGATTTGTGTCAAGATTTTTATAATTGAAAGCAACAGACCCCAGCTGTTGCGAGTAGAAAAGGTGATTGTTGGAAGCCTGGAGAACCAGGTTTTTAAAAAGTCCTTTAAGGAACCAGGACTTCTGGTGCAAACAGTCTTTTTAATATTCCACTGCTGGAGCAAATCAAGATGAACTGGGTTAACAGTTTGCCTCATTCCATTTAAGATTTGAAACCTGGAAGAAGAACAAACACTGGCCTAGGTTGGATCACATGCCCAGCTCTTGATCAGAGGAAGAAGGGGCATTTTGAATCAAGTTACACAGAAAATGGATACAGAGGAAAAAGAGCTTATTTCCCTGAAGAAAATAAGGGATACTCTGGTTAACATGGAGGGCAGTGGATACTGACTGGCATGGAACGACTATCTGCTACATGTGGGTTGAACAAATACATATATTTAATGTCTACCATATGCCAGGAACAGTCAACACCACAAACCTGGCCACCATGCTCCAAAGGGCTTGAACAAAGCTTGAGCCTACAATTTAAGTAGTTTTGTGTGTTTCTAACAAATTGATTACCCCCCCCTTCCAACATAGTCAACTGCCCCCGAAGTATCCAACAGGGTGTGTTGTAAACAAGTAGACCTACTTTTTTTCAAAATTGAACTCAATTATCCCTTGCCCTGCAAATGCCTTCTTCCTATTGCACTCCCAATTCTTGCTAATGGTGCCAGCAAAGTTTCTTTTTTTTTTTTTTAATGTTTTATTTATTCTTGAGGGAAAGAGAGAGCATGAGCGGGGACGGGGCACAGAGAGAGGGAGACACAGAATCTGAAGCAGGCTCCAGGCTCTGAGCTGTCAGCACAGAGCCTGATGCGGGGCTCGAACTCACCGACCGCAAGATCATGACCTGAGGCGAAGTTGGATGCTCAACCGACTGAGCCACCCAGGCGCCCCGCAAAGTTTCAGAACCATCATTGACTCTTCCCTCTTTCATGGTTTGTCAATTTTGAATCCCTGCTCATCCTCTCTCTTTACTTTCTCTTCTCTAACAACTACCTCTACAACCATCCCGTGTTGACTCTAGTCAAGTTTTTCACTGCTTCTCACCTAAACTGTTGTGCTGGTCTCCAGCTAGTCTGATGGCTGATCTCTCCGTCTCCCATTCTGAGCCACTTGGCTCCTGTACATTTTCTAGTGCTAGATTACTTTTCCTGAATACATTGTCTGAGAAAGGAGAAGGGTGATGAATTAAGGAGAGAGAGTTATTTGATGTTGGGACTGAATCTCATATGTCTATTGTCATCTACTTTCGTGGCTGTTCAACATCCATCCATCCTTACATATTCTCTTTGCTTCTTTATAATTATAGAAATGCTTGCATCTAAACAAAATTCATCCACTCTCCCCTCACAAAGGGAAACCACTAAATGTCTCATCTAGTTATCAGGTTAAAGTTTTCTTTAAAGTCCAATGCTGAAATTCCTGTTGCCAGTGTTAAACTTGGAATATGCTTTTAGATCTGGGTCAAATATTCCTGAGTAATGAGTAGTCCTTTCAGTGGAATTGAGATTCATAGCTCTTAAAGGTCTGGTAACCTTTCTGTGAATGATAAGCTTTATCCACTCCCAGCACACTGACTTATGCAATGAGGAAGAGAGAGAAAACTACACTAAAATTCTCATTTGAGAAAGCAGAGAACTTTCTGCCCTGGTAGTAATCTACTTTTGTTCACCAATGTAGTTCACTGCATTTCTGGTTTGAGAAGGTTTCTATTTTCCTTTGTCCTCTGTAGCCCTGCTTCTTCTCCTGGGGAGAATGTTCCTTGTCCATTTTGCCATGCGGCCACAGTGGGATGGGTGCACTGGGAAGGATTCTTCTGTGGCCTATGCCTCTTGAGTAATCCACTTCTTGGGATTAGTGATTCTTGGATAATTAGACCATTAAAAACTAGGGCAGCATGAAATACTTGGTCTTTTTGTTAGGGCACTGCAAATGGAATGTGGCACTTTCAATTTTTTCTGTTAAGTTTTGTCTTGTGTCCTCTCATGTCATAGCTCAAGGCTCAAAGTCCCAGGAGAGAATGTCCCATGGGCTTCATTTTGGTCAAGCATCCACCTCTTGAATGAGAACTGGGGCCCCGTGAGGGCCACCTGGCCTGGATAGTGGATGGGGTAGGTTCCCTGACGAAATCTGGGCTTCTGTTGGAAATAGGGTGAATGGATGCTGGCTGACTAAAAACCATGTCCACCCCAAAAAGTTTTGCTATATATACAGTTCTGTTTCCTTTCTATAATCTGTGGATGGCTCCATATTAAACTTATTGTGAGAAAATAAACAGTTAATGCCTTTACCCGAGAAGTCTAATTATTTAGTTAATGCATCAACTACGTTCTCAAACTTCTTTCCACTTAGCTGCGCACAGTTCTGGCTAAGGTCAACAAGGAATTTATTATAACAATGACCTGTTAACACCACTTACTCTCCTAGTCCTGCAGGGAGAAGCAACATGAAAATCCTAAAATATTGCAGTCAGCATGACATGATCCTGGCATTACTTCAAAAGGCTCCATATGTTCCTCATTGTTGTTCTTCGACTGATCATGCATTCTTTAAGAACTGACATTTAGTAATGATTTATAGCATCACCTGCCTTTTGGGGATCACATTTATTCATTTAGCAAATGTTTATTGAGTGCCTAGTAAGACTGTGCTACACTCGGGGTTTATAGTAGGCACACAATAATTATTTGATAAATTAATGAGTACACTGTGGGCAGTGGGAAATGAATTAGACTTAGGTCTTGCACACCAAGACCTTATGGACGGGGAAGAAATATATGAAATACCAACATGCCTAGATGTAACATAAGGTAGAGAGTAAGAAAGACCAAAAAAGGCAACAGAAGTTCAGAAGAAAAAGGGTGTGAGTGGGTGTGTGTTCGTTTCTACCATAACAAAATTTCTGAGTGGGGTGTGTGTTCGTTTGCTACCATAACAAAGTACCACTGCCTGGGTGGCTTAACTAACAGGGATTTATTTTCTCACAGTTCTGGAGGCCAAAGTCAGAGATCAAGGTATCAGCAGGGATGTTTTCTCCCAAGGCCTCTCTAATTGGCTTGTCATGGCTGTATTCTCCTTGTGTTTTCACGTGGTCTTTTCCCCTGTGTCCTAATCTCTTCTTATCATAGGGACACCAGTAAAGTTGAATTAGCACCCATCCATATGACCTTATTTTACCTTAAATTGGGTCTTTAAAGACCCTCCTTCAAATACAGTCACTTTCTGGGGTATTGGAGATTAGGATTTCAACATATGAAAGGGAAGGGTGTCAAATTCAAGCCATAGCAGGTGGATAGGGATGGATTCATGAGAGACGGCAGCACTTGGGCTGGCGCTCTACTCAGAAGCAGGAATGGAATAATAAGCATGTAACTTTATACTTGCCAAAATGTTTGAGTTAGGATTGGACACATAACCTAAACAGAACCAAAGAGATACACTTGGTCACTTGAGTGACCAGGAGGAAGCGTTGTTCTTCCACTAAATGACTGACCCTGAAAGTTTGAAGGCTGGAATCTGAAAGAGGTAGATTTCTTATAATCACTAGGAGAGGAAAAAAAAATCTCATTAGAGCATGGGTCATACTCTGGGGAAGCCAGAGTGAAGAAATGTAGAAATGGAAAATTGGATCTTGATGCCTAATTTGAACCAGGTCAAGCTTTGGGAAACCAGCACTACCCTTCAGCTTCTCCAGGCTCTCTCTCTTTCTTTCTTTTTTAGATTTCATTTTGTTTTTGTTGTTTTGTTTTGCTTAAAGACAACTTAGAATTTGATTTTTTTTGGTCACTTGTCACCATGAGAGTTTCTACTGCTAAGTACTCCAAACAAGACTTTCCACAAATCAGGTGGAAACATCTTAACAGGAAAAACTGTCTTCAAAAGGCATTAGAAAATGAGGGCTATGAGCATTTGAATATATCCATGGATGATTTTTAATTGTTGAAAATTGTTGAAGGATAATAGTAATAATCATAATTACGTCTGATTTTAATTATAAGGAGAACTAATAACTAAGGCAGGAAACTATAAGCCTGCCATTTTCTCCCATTTTCAGCCAACCTCCTCGAGGTGCAAGAGCACATATTTGCATAATTGGGTTCCTTTTGTTCTTTTACTTGTTCCAGCCAAGTGTCTTAGAATATCGCTGTTCCTGTTTCCACTGATATGTAAAATAAACTTAAGTTAGTGCTACAGCAGTTTATTGAAATTGTCATTGCTATTGCATAGTTTAGAATAGCAAAGGGAAGACAGAACCTCTGAAAAGGCAGAATCAGAAATCACTTCTGTTCCTTTTTGTCATATGGATTACACTGGAGGGTATAATCGAAAAGTCTGGGAAAGTTAGCAAAATGTTTAATATCATAAAATATTTGTGAAACCTAGAATAGTACATTGCTGGATTCTCACGGAACCAGGGACACTATGCGTTTATAAATCTATAAGATTATTTAAGGTAATTTTATTACTCTGTTGGCCAGGGGTCAGTGTTTTGTTTTGTTTCGTTTTGTTTTATATCAAGACTTCTAAAATGCCCTGGTTTCCAAACGGAAGGGGGATGGGTTCTGGTTCCTAAAATAATATTATTTAATACACTTGGTTTTCAAAATTCTGAGCATATAAGCACTTCATTGCCCAGAGGTAAATTTCAATACATCTACTTGTTAGAATATTTAATAGCTTTTCTTTATTTTTTAAAAAAATCTTTAATGTTTATTTATTTTTGAGAAAGAGAGACAGTGTGGACAGGGGTGGAGGCAAAGAGAGAGGGAGACACTGAATCCAAAGCCCTGAGCAGTCCAGGCCCTGAGCTGTCAGCACAGAGCCTGCCCCACTTGGGGTCTAATCCATGAACCCTGAGATCATGACCTGAGCCCAATTCTGACGCTTAACTGACTGAGCCATCCAGGCACACCTAGAATATTTATTTATTTATTATTTATTTATTTATTTGTTTTTAGCATTTATTTATTTTTGAGACAGAGAGAGGCAGAGCATGAGCAGGGAAGGGGCAGAGAGGGAGACACAGAATGTGAAGCAGGCTCCAGGCTCTGAGCTGTCAGCACAGAGCCCGACGTGGGGCTCGAACTCACAAAGTGTGAGATCATGACCTGAGCTGAAGTCGGACGCCCAACCGACTGAGCCACCCAGGCGCCCCACATCTAGAATATTTAATAGGTTTTAAAAAGTACTTGTAGAAAAGTTTTGTAAAACAACGTAAAAGTACCTATGATGGAATATTAAGTGTGCAAAAATCAGGTGTGAAAATTGTAAACACACTACGACTTCAATTATATAAAATAAAAGCACAAACACTTAGGTATTGAAAACCTCTAAAAATGACATCAAAATATTAACAGAGGTGCTTGAGACTGAGAGATGGCACAATGGGTATTTTTTCCTTCTAGTTACATGTATTTTCCAATTTTTTTTAATAAGCATAAATTGCTTTCATAATTAAAAAGCACTTATAATTACATAAAAGTCAATGCCGGCTAAATATTAAAAGGGTTACTTTAAAATAAATTTCTCTTCACAAGTTTGAACTCCCAGAATCTAACAAAGATTTATAAAGAAATCAGAGAATGATTTAATCCACAACACCAAACAATAAATGTCTTGGTCAAAGGAAATTGCAAAGTCATTTGTCGTTATTTTATGAGCATTGCTCACATTCTGTGGTAGGATCTCATTTCATTACCAGGTGCTTCTGAATTAGAGAGATAAAATTACTTCCCAGGGTCACATATGAGTGGAACATAAAGCACTGGAGATCTCATCACAGCCCAACTAAGCGGAAGATACTGGCAGGTCATATAGGATGTGATTTATCGTGTGTGTGAAACTCCCTCTCTTGATGCTTTCATTTTTTTCGTCTACAAAATCCGTTGCACTGGGCCTTCCAGCTTTTTACTCAGGACAGAAATCATCATGATGACTCAAAAAGGGATGATTTGCTCTCATCCTTTAAACTTGGTAGAGTCTATTCGTGCTGGGTGGCTAACTCTATTAAATATTTAAATGTTAATGGTATTTGTGCCTAACAATGGGGAAAATTTTTTTATTTCCAATCAAGGGAATTCCTGGTGGTGATAAGCAGGTAGTTTAGATGCAAGGGCCAGGGAAGGTTTGTCAGGAGAAATACCTCCCTGTCCCTGAAATCAAATTAGGTCTCCAATTTGGAAAAACAAAGCAGCTTCAGTTTTTCCTGGGTGCCTAGGAAGATCTTCTGACATTGTTTCTCAGTTTTCATTACTCTTACTCTGATCCTCACATGTTTCTCCTCATCCAGGGACCAACATCCAAGCCCAAGTTTCTTCCACACTATGCCCACTGCTTTGTTCTGTGTAGCCTTTGAGTAATAATCTGTGTCCAGAGAAACATAGCCTTTGTGGTTTGTTGGTCATGTATCACAGCTGCTCAGAATGCCAGGAAAGGACTCTAAGTCATATTCTATAGATCATACCTCCTTGTAGCTTATTACATAGAAATATTTTAAAGGAATTGTTTCTTTTTTTTTTAAATTTTTTTTTCAACGTTTTTTATTTATTTTTGGGACAGAGAGAGACAGAGCATGAACGGGGGAGGGGCAGAGAGAGAGGGAGACACAGAATCGGAAACAGGCTCCAGGCTCTGAGCCATCAGCCCAGAGCCCGACGCGGGGCTCGAACTCATGGACCGCGAGATCGTGACCTGGCTGAAGTCCGACGCTTAACCGACTGCGCCACCCAGGCACCCCAAGGAATTGTTTCTTAAAATCAACTAACCAGTCAAGCAAACTCTGACTCATACACTAATCCTAAGCAACTGACTTATTGTAAATGTGCCTTTTTACTCTACTTTTATTTTGGTTAATCGATCCAATCATTCCTTTCGCATAAAAGGGAGCAAATGCTTCCTAAGTTCCCTTTTGAGGTCTGGACTTAAATTTTATGCTCACATGTTCCTCCTTACTTTAACAACACACTTTTGCCTAGGTTTATCCTTCATGCAAACATAGAGTGGAGTATTTTTCTCATTTTACCCGTTGGTTTTACCTAAATAAAAAGCAAAAATGGAAGAAGGCCAGGAAAATAAATGCGTGCAAATGCTGTGTGATCCTGCCAGTTCACAGTACAGTTAGTTTAATTTGGCTCCTGGTCCCCTGTGAAGAACAGAGGATATCTGGTTTGTTCATAAGACAGTCTCTTGTGACGCAAAAGGCACCACGTCCCCCTCTCAAGCGGCACAATTGCATAGCTGATCACGGGATTCTCAAAACTTCTTGGATTTTTTTTCTGTTGTAAAAACATGTATCTGAAGTTAGAGTAGTCACATCATTCTTACGTGGGATACAGGAATCCAGAAATGTTTTCTATGACTTTGAGTAGAATAATATATTCATTATTGTATACAATATACTCATTCGTTGTTTATGAACAATGAGAATTCATAACTTCACAATTTGATTTCATGTCAAAAGGTCTGCTGGTGGCTCTACCCTAACCCACGTGCTGAGGAGATGCCTTCTGCGGATGAGCCACAGGTAGCAGAAGTGAGGTGAGAGAACATGGCCCCTAAGTACTCTTGCCAAAACTGGCCTCTTGTCCAAAAGGTTTCTAAAGATAGCATGTTGACAGGAAGGCTAATAAGATGAAAGACAGGCCATCAAACAGAGAGAAAAGGAAGCAAAGGGTTTGGGGAGTCTTTTTATTGTGGTAAAACACACATAACATAATATCGACCATTGCAACCATTTATCAGTATACAATTCATCATTCATTAAATGGCATTAAATATATTCACAATGTTGTGGATATAACCATCACCACTATCTATACTCAAAACTTTATCATCATCCCCTACATAAACTCTGTACCTATTAAACAGTAACTCCTCATTCTCCCCTCCCCCACAAGCCCCTGGCAACTTCTATTTGTTGTCTCTATGAATTTGCCAATTTTAGGTACCTGATAATGTAAGTGGAATCATACAATATTTGTCTTTTTGTGTCTGGCTTATTTCATTTAGCATAATGTCTTCGAGGTTCATCCATGTTTTGGCATATATCAAAATTTAATTTTTTTCACTGAATAATATTCCACTCTATGCATATACCACATTTTGTTTATCCATTCATCTGTTGATGGACACTTGAGTGGTCCCACCTTTGGTTATCGTGAACGATGCTATTATGAACAATGGTATACAAATACCTATTTGAATTCCTGCTTTTAATTCTCTTGAATATATACCTAGGAGTGGAATTGCTGAGTCATATGGTAATTCTATGTTTAACTACTTGAGGAATTGCTAAATATTTCCCACAGTGGCTGCACCATTTTACGTTCCCACGAGCAGTGTACGAGGGTTCCAATGTATCCATACTCTCACCGGCACTTTGTTTTTTGTTGTTGTTTTAGTATAGTCATCCTAGTAGGTGTAAAGTGGTAACTTACTGTGGTCTTGATTTGCATTTCCATAATGACTAATGAGTTTAATCTTTTCATGTGCTTATTGGCTATTTGTATATTTTCTTTAGAAAAATGTCTATTCAAGTCCTTTGCCCATCTTTGAATTGGTTTTTTGTTGTTGTTGTTGTTGTTGTTGTGGGTGGTGGCTTCTTAAAATGCTGCTTTACCTCCAGTTAATGTCACAGGCACCTTCCTCTGCACTTCCTATGCACTTTTTTGTCTGACCAGAAGCCACCCTTCAGCTCACACCCTCCTTACGAACTCCTTTTGCATGTAGAGAACCACACAGGAGAACAGAAGCGCTTCGGCCAACATTCAGACATGTGACTAGGCCTCCGAGCTGCCCTCCCACAGGTGTTCTTTCTTTATGGAGGATGGGGAATGCAAGTAAAAGTGTATCATGAAAGAAGGGGAACACCTTCTGTGGCTCCCTGGATGTCGCAGAAGCCAAAGAAACTCTGACAAAAGGAGCTCAGGTGAGAGACTAGCCCCCTGTCAAGCTCCTCTCTATTGGGGCACTCCAGTGCGGCTTTCTGCCACCCTTTCTGTCTGCCTCATACTGTTCATGAGATCCCTTGCTCTTTGGACCCTTTTGCCTTTTGTCCTTCGTTCTCAAGGAGCCTCAATTCAGCTGGTCAGTGGCTGATTTAATGAAAGGATTCTTCTAACTCTGTATTTTGAAAGTAGACAAAGGACTTTGTAGTAGATTGTGGTATGTTGTTTCAATAATGGCCCCCAAAGAATCAGTACTCCTATGCACATCCTTACATAGTCCCTTCAACATCAGCTTTTGGGGGGACCTGGGTGGCTCAGTTGGTTAAGCGTCCAACTTCAGCTCAGGTCATGATCTCGTGGTTTGTGAGTTCGAGCCCCATGTCAGGCTCTCTGCTGTCAGAAGAGAACACGCTTCGGACCCTCTGTCTCCCTCTCTCCCAGCCCCTCCCCTGCTCATTCATGTTCTCTCTCTCAAAAATAAATAAACTTATAAAAAGAAACATTAGCTCTTGACTGGTCAGGGGATCTGCTTTGGCCAATGGGTCGTTAGCAAACATGACACAAGTAAAAGTTTAAACAATGTTTGTGCATTGTCATTTGCACTCTTTTGTCTGTGTTTGGAACCTTGAATTTACAATATGAATAAGCCCAAGTCAGCCCATTGGAGAAACCATAGAGGAGAAGAGAAGTGCTTCAGCCAACATTCAGACATGTGACTAGGCCTATGCTAGACTGTCCAGATCCTGTGGAGGCTTAAGATATCTGCAGTCACAGCATCAAGCACAAGTGTGCCCTTCCCAAGTCACTAACCCACAGAATCACAACCAAATAGCACAGTCATTGTTTTCTTTTGAGGTAGTTTCTTATTCAGGAATAGGTACATGACACAGGCTGGTACCCACAATATGTAAAGCACCACAAATCAATAAGAAATGGACAAAACCCAATAGAAAGATGGACAAAAGGCTTGAATAGGCATTTCACAAAAGAAGACACCCATACAACCAATAAACATGAAAAAGAGCTCATCATCATTATGCATCAGAGGAAAGTCTCTGTCCACCTGACAGATTCTATAGCTTCATGACTATCCATGCAGTAGTTAAGTCATCTCTGAGAGCACATCTAGACTCAAGTCTAAAAGTTCCTGAATAACTTAGAAAATGAAAACAGAAATTTTCTAGCAGTTAAGAATTGAGAATATGCTACATTTGTCCAACCATTATCACACCGAAGAGTGACTTTTTCAAGAGGCAGGAGGCTTCACATGATCTGGCCCCTGCCTACCTCTGCATCATCATCTTGTTCCACAGGTTCCCTGGCTTACAATGCCTCAGTAACACAGGTCTGTTCCTCAAGTGCACCTGGCCCCCTCCCCAGTGTCCACTGTTCCCTTTGCTGAGTTCTTCCCTGCCTGTCCCCATTACTCTCTCCCTGATACCTTGGGTTTCATCTTAAGTGTCTCTTCCTCAATGACATCTCCTCTGACCGTCCTGTATATGGTAGACCCTCTGTCCCATTGTTACTCTCTACTTTGTCTCCTAGTTTATTTCCTTTATGGTGTTTATTACTATTAGCAATTATTTTGCTGACTTGTCTTTCTCACTGGCATATGTTCCTCCATGAAGGCAGGGACCTTGTCAATCCTGGGGGCTACTATATGGCCCCAACACTTGCACTGTTCAAGGCTTTTCCTGTTGCATAAATGCCTATTTGCTACCTAAATGAATGAAGAAATGAAGGGCTCTAAATTAATTGGATGGAATCAGCATGTTCTCCCATAGTATGGTTTCCATAGCACAATTTGAATTACACAGGTATTCAGTTAGGAGTACCAGAGAGTTTTCAGTTATTTCTTTTCTAACATCTCTCTGTGAACAAGCTTGCCTAGGAGTCTTGGCAGGAAACAGACATAGCCCTCCCAATAGCATGGTTCCCTCCCCTTCACAGAGCAAGGCTTTACTCCAATGATTTCAGATGTTTGTTGAATGCTAACAGAGTCTTCAGAGGGGGATGGTTAGACTAAAGCATCGAGGGGTTTTGAGGGGCCCTTCTGAAAAGTGGGAGAGTGGAATGAAGGAAAGAGACTTGGGCAATCCACATATAGCAGAGGTTGTGCGGGTCCTCAGTTTGTGAGATACGGCCTTGACTTCTGGAGAGGCAGCTCTGAGGTGGGGCATCGTGCGCATTTGGCTTCATTCATTCAGATGACCTTTGATAGCAGAGTGCTAACACACAGGAGGGCACTGCTCAAAGGAGCTGTGCTTTACTCTAGATAACCACTGCTCTCAGAGCCTCAAACAACAGTTGGCTCCTGCATAAATAGGGTGGAAGGGTATGTGGAGACATGGCAAGCTCGGGAGTGAACAGCAGTGAACACGAAAACTCAAAACCCTGTCGGGAGATCTTGGCTACTGTGTGGGAGCAGCTGGGCCGCCTTTTGTTGAACACGGTTTGCCAGAAATCAATTAGCCGCAGGTGGGAACAATGGTCTCCCTTTCTTCAAGGAAGTTAGTTCAGAGCTTTTACTTTATTGGGTTCCTATGCACAATTTGTAATAGAAACGTAAATCCTTAGGGACTCTGCACTAGCATTTTCTCTAGAACTCATCATTCAGGTCCCAGCTCAAATGCCATCTCCTTGGAAAGGACTTCCCTGATGACCCAACTTAAAGGAGCCAACTAAACTCCTCTTCTAACTTATTTTCCCATTTTGCCTTTCATGCTTTACTGCTTTAAGACCAACCTTGAAAATAATTTAAACCTCGTTCCATTCATTTTATCTTCAGATGGTGAAAGACACTGGGATAGATTCTAACTCAAGGATTAAAAAAAAAAAAAATTGACATTTGTTCAAAGAAGCCCACATGAGGAAGGTCAAGTTGCCATGAAAGTGTTAGCAAGCATTTGAATAAGAAAAAAACAAAATAAGAAATAAACAAAAGCAGTTGCTCTAGTGTCCATTGCTTTGTGGGGAAAAGGGAGAATCACTTCTTATCATAATTTCTGCACTTACTGCCAAGTCCCCAATGCCTTCAATTGCGCAGAAACAAGAAATGGTGGAGTTCAGTAAATAAGGGCAATTCTGTTACCCTTTCACAGGCCACAGGTGTTTAGACCTGTGTCCTAACCATTAAAGAGCCAAGTGAAGAGGAGGAATGTGGGAAAGAAAAGCTTTGCCAGGGCAAATGGCACCAAGGTTCTAGCCATGTGCACAGTGAACAGAATTCCTGTGCTCAGTATTTCCCAATCCTTAATCTCAAGATTAAAAAAGGATCCACGGACTGCTTTAAACTAACACCAAAGATGCCCAGAAGCCCTAGGGAGAAATTAAAATTGATGTAGAAAATAGATCATATCTAGCAAGCCTAAGGGCTTTATTGCTACTCCATAGCTCCTACTGTCCAAAGGACTTTCAAAACAGAAAAGGCAAGGTATGGTTCCAGAATGCTACAAAAGAGATGCTAGGTGAGAAAGAGAAGGAAGTCTGAACAGACATATTTTAGGAGGCATTTTAAATCCAGTCGCCCTCACAAATTGAAACACTTATAAAAGTATAACTTTTGGAGATGATGTGGGGACTTGGTGCTCACCTACACCCTGAGGCGGTGAATGGTATAATCCTTCTGGAGGGCAATTTGACACAATGTATCCAACGTCTTAAAAACGTTAGTAATTCTCCTCCCCACCAATCACAAAACTGTGTGCTTTTTGACCGGTCATTGTATTTCTAGCAATTTATTCTACATTTAAGAATTTAGTAGTCAGGATGTTCACAATACAATTTTTTATCTGAATCTGACCCGACAATGGGATTGTAAGGAAAAATTTTGAATGATTCAAAAATTTACCAGGTGTCCTGACTAGCCAGCTATCTCTGCCATTATTTGTGTTTGCATACAACTCTGTATAGAAGTGCACTTGTAGAAAATGGATCATCATGCACATAATTCCTGTCCATAGAAATATATGTTGTGTCTGGGGGAATGCAACTGATTATTTCACTGTGGATATTGACCAGCGTCGCATCCATTTGTAAACGTATTTCAGTATACTGTGTACTCAAAATGTGAGATAATTTGAGGTCTTTTTGAACTAGTTGTAATATTTTATAGGTTCCTCATGAATTAATGAGATAAATAAAATCTTTGACGTGTCCATTTAAAATTTGTATGGGAATCATAGTTTTATACTCTTTAAAATGTATCCTTTAATATGGCAACAGGTTAAATAAATTACGGTAAATTCACACAACGAAATGCCTTAAAAGTTGTTGCTACGAGGGGCGCCTGGGTGGCTCCGTCAGTTAAGTGACCAACTCTTGATTTCTACTCAGGTCACGATCTCAAGCATTTCTGGGGTTTAAGCCTCATGTCAGGCTCGGCACGCTGACTGTATGTGGAACCTGCTTGAGATCCTCTCTCTCTCTCCCTCTCTGCCCCTCCCCTGCTGGCGTGCTCGCTCTCTCAAAATAACTAAATACATAAATAAACTTAAAAAAGTCGTTGCTATGAGAGAATATGTATCGATGTAGAACAAGACAAGTTGCAGAACTATACGCACAGTATGAGTTCACCTTTTATAAAAATTTAAATATAGGGGCGCCTGGGTGGCGCAGTCGGTTAAGCGTCCGACTTCAGCCAGGTCACGATCTCGCGGTCCGGGAGTTCGAGCCCCGTGTCAGGCTCTGGACTGATGGCTCAGAGCCTGGAGCCTGTTTCCGATTCTGTGTCTCCCTCTCTCTCTGCCCCTCCCCCGTTCATGCTCTGTCTCTCTCTGTCCCCCCAAAAAAATAAACGTTGAAAAAAAATTAAAAAAAAATTTAAATATAAATGTATATATGTACATGTATGTATATGTGAATGCATATCCGTAAAATGGATAGATGGCATTCAGGGCACACTACCCCTAAATATGGCAACTTGTGAAGTATATGTATATTTCAGCTCTGGAATGATACACATCAAGGTAATAACAGGGTTTATCTTTGGGGCTGGAATGATAAGTATTTAATTCTTATATGTGCTGAAATGTACTTTCTCATTTTTCAAAATAAATTATACCTACATGAAGAAAGTGTATTTTAAAAAATGCAGTGGACTAGCAAGAACATTTTTATCTCGTACTGATTTACTTTCAGAATTAAAAACTCAATCCCTCATATAAATTAGGTCAGGACAGTCCTGTTTTCTGTGTGTTGTCTCCACAAGAATAATGGGATCCCCTTCCATTCTCAAAGCTGTCCCAGTTTGAAAGAAAAAAAATTACAGTCATTTTACTTGTGTGCTATAAAATCACAAGATTTGAAACAGATCATGCCTCAGTGCAAGGAGTAAGCAGTATGAAGAGAAAGTAGAATACCTGTGAGCGATTTCATAATTCACCTGCTTCAAAATCTGAATTTCATCGAATCCAGAAAAATATTCTTGCAAAAAACAAAGGACGCTTGCCTTCACAGATTGCACAACTGAATTCCAAGCTGATGTAATTGTCTGCGTGAATGGGGAAAATGATTACAGCATTTCTTGCCGCTTACATTTACCACAGGGCTAAAAGTCCTCAAGTCAGTTGAATACGGGGAAGTGTTTCCGAGGAAGAATATCTATAAGAATTGCTTATTAAAAGCAAGTAAGAGGAAATTTTCTTCCCTCTGTAAATTTTACACAACTGCAAACAACTTACAGATTTTAAGATAAAGAAGAGGCTTCAGATTTAAAGCAGCATTTATCTTGTCTGCAAGTTTATTAGAGTGATGCCTTTACAAATCCTCTGCCAGCCCCATCCGAGGCTCTCCCAGTGGGGAACCAACCGTTTCAGAAAGTGAGCTTTTCAAATGTAAAGTAGGCGTTTGTTTTTTTTTTTTTTTTCCCCCTGCCTTCTTCTCTCTGAAAGCAGACAACTTAACGTCTTAAAAATTCAACCCTGAATTGTTACAAGGGCATTTCTAAGGGCTGGGTACAGTTTGGGCCTCAGGCCATGGTCTTTATTCAGGCCAAAGCCTCAGGAGATTGATTTTTATAAGCTCAGAATTCTATATTTTCCCGAATCCTCTTTCACCCTATTAATATAATACCAGGATCAGATAGGGAATCTTTGACTTAATCCCAGAGATAGTGGAGTTGGTCTGATCCTCTGTACTTTCTAAGCTCAACGTGGGAAAATAACTTCATAATCAGGTAAAACCTCCTTGCATTCATGTATTTTGCCGTAAAGGCAGCACAAAGGCTCGCTGATTTTTTAAAAGACCAAGATCCTAACACTATTAGTTTCTCCTATCACTTAGTTTGCAGACACTTGGAGAGGCAAAGATCTACCTTAGTTTACCTAATTGGAAGGGAAAAAAAAAAAAAAAGAAAGGAAAGACAGGGAAGAAAAGTAAAGAAAGGAAAAGAAAAAAAAGAGGGGGAAAAAAAAAGAGGGCAAGTAGCTGATTCAATTACTAGGCAAAATAACTAAGGCATGCTTTTTTCTCCTACCTGCTATTGAGTTACCAATGCTCCGACAAATTTAAGGGATTTCAACCAGAAATATAGTTTTTCCTGCACTCTGATTTTCTTTGGCTGGATTTTAGTAAATGAAGACAGGTTGAAAGACAGTGGAAACATAATAAATGGAAAAGGAATTTTCTGGGACTGGGAAGTGTCATCCCCGGGAGAGATTTAATCACTTTGAGAGTCAGCAGGTGTCCACTGTAGGGCATCTCCCCCTGAACCCGTGAGTCTGTGTCAAGTTCTAAGTGATACTGTAGCATTATTGCGTAAGTTGATGAGACTCACACATAATGAAGCAATCAGATCCAGTATCAAATTCTTTGTTCGGATCTGACCGTTCAACGTCTTGACAGAATGTGAGGTAAATACATTATGTTGTGGTCCCGGTGGAACTGGGCGATAGGAATTTATGCTGTTATTCTTGAAACAACTCTGTCTCTGGCAAGAGCCAGAGGCAGTGTTCATGAGTAGGTGTCCTCCCTGTGTGGAGCTGGCAAATGATTTATATGCCAAGAGGGAGAAGAGTGTCTCTCTTGTCTGGAACAAAGACTATTTTTAACTCTCTCAGTTGAGAAAATTCTGTTTTCTGGCTCAGGCACCTTTTAGATTAATATGCTTCCTAAAATTGAGAGGACTCATTACGATCTTGTACTTCGAATGGGCTGTGGGCTTCGTTCACACATCTCTCTTCAGAGAGCTGTTTCATCTACAGCCTCTGGAGAAGTCCCTCAGCCACCCACATGGATACCTGGGGGAAACCTGACATAGGGCTGTCAAGGAAAAAACCCCAAAACAGAACCAAGTGCATACTCTGTTATCACTGAAGAAAGGCTTTGTGACCAAAAGATGAAATAGTGCAGACAAAATTCAACTTCTTTTTGTTATTTCTCTTATAAGCTCAGAAAACTGTCTTCATGAGTTGGTTATAGTCATCAGGCCTCTTTTTTTTTTCTCCCTTATCTAGGGAAAGGGATTTGGCATTAATTGGAACACTTGACAGTCTCAGCAAAGATGGTGAGGGGGAAAGAAATGGTAACAAAAACATGTCTCAGAATGTGAGTGCTCCATTTGACAGAAAAGCATTTTCAGCCATGGCATTTTGAGAAAGGGGACAGAAGAGAGGTAACATTCACGTGTCTGCCTTGTGCAGGGTGTTGGTACATAAATTATCTCATTTAACAGATTTTGCTCAGTGACAGAGAGCGTGGGCAGTGAACAAATCCCAACTTGTACACATCAGGAAAAAATGCAATCTTTGCAAAAGGCAGCTAGTTGAGATGGAAGGAGAGGGACAGGTGGACAGAAATAATGGGATTGATATGGGAAAAAGGGGATGTCTGGAGGGAAATGGTAGTCTATAGAAAATATCTGCCCATGCCAGCTTTAGAAGATAGCCCAAAGCCCTGGGAAGCTGGCTTTGGTTCAAGTTGTCTAGGAAACTTATCATAAGCCCTTAGCAGTTCACCAGACAGGAAAAGTTGTACCTTTATTTAGTTTGTGGGGAGAGTTCTCCGAGTTCATCAAGTCCCCTGGGCTAGATCACTGTGGCCGCATTTAGACAATGTGGGCTGCCCGCCTCAATCACCTTTCTACCCCTAACACCTTGCTTGGTACCTTGCCAATAAAAGCAACTCATCAAATGCTTATTGAATTAATGCCACGAACAGTTAAAATATTTATTTTTCATTTGAAAACTGGGCAGACTCTTTCACAGTAAATGTAGTTAATATAAGTACTTATATTTTCTTAGGAATAGTTAAAAAAGAGAAGACTGGAAACTGGGAAGAAGGGAAAAGAGTGACGTAGATGGTACAAAAGGAACAGATGATTTTGCAAAACAGCTTGGGGCACTGGGCAAGATAAAGGAAGCTGAAGCAAAGTATATTTTGATGCCCTGGAACTGTACTCCTGAGAGTTATCTGGGATTCAAATAAGAGTGGCTGCTGCCCTTTTGTTTCCATACACATATACTGAGTGCCTTTTTCTGTATTGGGCTTGGTAGCACAATGGGATAAGAATTCTTTCTCCTCTCGCAGAGCTCGGATTCGAGATGAGGAGAGTAACAGAGACAGCCAGGGCATTTGGTGGTGGTGGTGGTGGTGGTGGTGTGGATGTCTAGAAAGCAATTCTGGGTCTGGATAGGGTGACTCAGGGAGGCCAAGAAGGCCATGTGACTATATCCTCTGTCTTACGTCCTCTGACATGAGACCACTGAGGATAGAACTTATGCCAACTGACATTATCCTGCAGGTAAGTGGCAGAATAAAGTTGTCATGTGGGCACATCAAATCTTTTTTTTTTTTTTTTTTTTTTTTTTGAGGAGGAATAAAGTAGAGTTGAATACAGATTAAATGTTACGGATTTTTGGGGGAGGTGGGAGACAGGATTTGAATCTCTTCATTCTAGACATATGTGTGGAGTCCTAATACGTGCTAGACATGGTGTTTGTTGTAATGAACAGAAGAGAGCCAATCTTTAGAACTTAAATCATACAAACTCAGAGAAGGGCTCACATACTCAAATGCCTACTGAATAAGAAGCAGATGGACTGTGACCAGCTGGAGGGTGCCCGTCTTAGCTCGGGCGGGGGGGGGGGGTGTACAGTTCACTTCTTGGGATTGAAACCAGTAACCAAAGGGTTAATGGGACTCATAGGCCAGCTGCAGACTAATAAGTGTAGCTGAAACTTCTTACCCAGACCTCTTTTCGTTTGCCTTTAAATTTCCCTGACTCTCCTCCTTCAGGGAGGCAGATTTGAGGCTTGCTCCCTCATCTCATTTGGCTGCCTCTTGAATAAACCCTTTCCTTGCTGCATACTCAGTGTCTCAGTGACTGGCTTTGCTGCATGTTGGGCAGATAAATATGAATTCAATTACAGATTTGGGGAGCCAGCCAGGAGCTCTTTGCCCATGGTTCATCCATGCCAGCTGGTAATGGGAATCCTGTGACAAGTCCAAGCAACCGTCTAGGTTCTTTGTCTCAGGGACTGTCCTCAGGGCCCCACTCTGACTGGATGCCATCAACCTTTAGTGCTTAATTTAACCTTTTTGGCAAGGAAATGGATTTGGGTTTGGACAGATGTCTCTTGGTGAGTGCTTCATGTGTAATGGCATGTTGGGAGCTTATTTCTTCCTTCCATTTGCTCTGGCTTTCTTAGATTTCTTCCTCCCATTGGGTTGCCTCCAAAAAAGGAAGTTTTGCTTCTCTTAGCCTCCTTTTCTGGCTTAATTAAGAAAAGTTTGGCTGGGGGGGGGGGTGTCTAGGTGGCTCAGTCGGTTAAGCGTCTGACTTAGGCTTAGGTCATGATCTCGTGATGTGGGAGTTCGAGCCCTGTGTTGGGCTCTGTGCTGACAGCTCGGAGCCTGCAGCCTGCTTCAGATTCTGTCTCACTCTCTCTCTGCCCCTCCCCACACTTGCACTCTGTCTCTCTCTCTCTCAAATATAAATAAACATTAAAAAAATTAAAAAAAAAATAAAAAAGTAAAAAGGTTGGTTAGGAAGCTGTTTAGTTCAGTTGGTAAAGCTCTGACTTTTAGGGAGGAACTAGAAACTAGGAAGATGTTAGTTTCCGTTGGTGAAGCCTGAACCTTGGGGGAGGTGAACCAACCCTACAGGTGGTACTTTGGGCTTCATTTAGTTTATTTGTTGCTACAGCTTTTGAATAAAACCAACTGTGTTCTATGGGAAAATGGGAAATGATAATTTAATTCTCACATGCATTTTGTCTGTATTCTCCAAAATTGGGCCATGTTTAGTTACTAACCTAAGAAAAGGAAAAAAAAGGATTTTTTTTTTTTTTGTAATACTACTTGGCCACAGTAGTCATTAGACTCTGGAGAAAAATAACTAACCAATCCATACATCATAATACCATCTTACAATTAGATTTGTTTTATAAAAGGGAGATATTTGGAAATTGAGCCTTTAATATCCTTTCCACAAATACTAGTAAAGCAAAGGCTTTAAGATTTTGTTTGCTTCTTGTTTGTATATTTCTATATATGTGTCCATGTGTGTTGTAATTGTGAGATACTTTCTCCACCTCTGGGTGGTATTGTTAAAATTAATTTGTAAAAGTTCTGTTTAGTTGGTTTAAAGGCAAACACTTCTAAGAAGTGGGCATTCTAAAATTCAGAAAAATGGAAACTAATCCAAGTGGTTTTCAAGTTCATGTGATCTGGTCTATATTAAAACTAATTTAGGGTTGTTGGTTTAATTAAAGTAAGTATCTTTAGAGTTGCTAGCATTGGATGTAGAACTCTTGTTCTGCCTCTATTTACGAAAAGTCAGGTAAGTTTATGTTCTCCATTGAAAAATTTGTCAGAAAAGAATAAGCCCTATGGCATTTGTCTTTCAACCACCACTTTTGCCTTTGTATTTATGAGTCTGTTTCTACTTTGTTTTGTGTGTCCATTTGTTTTGTTTTTTTGGGGAAAAATTAGGAATAATTCTAATAAGTGTAATTAAGACTACTGGAAACAACTCACTATGCAAGCAAAGTGAGACTAATTCTTTAAAGAGGAAAAACAGGACAAAATCTAAATGTAAAAAGGAAAGTTGTAGAACATTGAGGAGGGAATCTTTGGAAAGGAATTTTGTGCATCGTCTGTACTAAGATTATGAAGATTACTATGTAAAGAAGCTTATTAGGGAGTGATCACCACTTGGGAAAAACAAGGGAGACTAAGAGAGCGAGATTAGGCAGAAGCTGAGCAGTGATACAGTAGCAACAGAAGCCTTGGCTGATTCTCCGAGGAGTTCCAAAGGTTAGATTACCCTTCAGAACCATCCTAAATTGTGGCTAAAGGGCTGGGCTTTTACACCCTCATATTGAATGGTCATTTGATGTGACCACCTGTGAAGAGGGCACAACCTGGGCAAGGCCGCTGTCTTCAGTCAAGGCGATCCATGATGGCATCTGAGAGATGAGAGCTGTTGGCAGAATCCTTATAGCTAAGAGCCTTTCTTTCCTGATGGTGATTCTGGTCAGCACATCACAGCATCACCACAAGAACTCAGATCCAGGCAGTGCCCTGTATGTCTTTGTCTCAATAAGTATATGGCAGGGAGGAAAAAGGGAAGAACCACATAATTTTTAAAAGATTTCACCTTGTTGGAATGAATGAGTTTTAATATCAGAAGTACACCAGTATAAGACTGGAATTTGATTTTTCTATCTGTAATCCTGTTTATGTGCTTAAAACCTTGAGATATTTCTGACAAACTTCCCCAAATTCAACTTATAAACAAAGTCTTTTTGAGTAACCAGGCTTATTTGCTTGGTATGTCAAATTATATGGGAAGCACTGTCAAATAAGTCATGATAGAATCTTCTTAGGTTATATTTTATGAGTAAGTGCTATAACTATCCCAGAAATTATATAAAATTTGTAAGTCTTTGATATGTATAATGTCATCATTTGAATTCTGATTATTGAAGTGTATGTATGTCATAGGGTTTCCTTGTCAATTGCATTGTAATGACAAATATGTCTCATACCTTTAAGATCATCAAATTAAGAATTTTCTGAACTAATGGGAAAACTATATTCAAACAGAACAAAAATCAGTAACATGAAACTGAATGAACTGAGGAAGATGATTATAATTTTTTATGACTCATGTTTGAAACACTCCTGGTTCTCCAATGTTTGCCCTTCTATAAGAAGAAAACTTTTTCTCTTTATTTATGACTTAAATATTCCTTTGTAAGCAAATGTGAAACATTTATCTTTATGTCCCTACCTGACCCATACAGAATTCAGAAACTCTCAGTGAGTATCCTGAGATGTATTTATTTGCATGAGTTCAATAAGAATCTGTTCTCCTTATGGCAGGACACAAGTGGAAACATTTTGTTACCAAGGCTTTGACTGCAAGGTCCTATTTGAGGTTGACATGCACAGAATCAGATACGACCAGACAACCTTGAGGAACTAAGATTGACTTTATGGACCCAATGAAGCTCCTTGGGAAAATCGGCCTGGTACTTTGCTTACAGGGTTCCCGTGGCCTTACCAGGTAAGCAAAGAAAGTTCCTTCCTGGCAAGTGCAGGTAACTCAGAAGATTCTGGGGACCTTAAAGAGCGAGGAATTTACCCAAATCTTTAGGTTTGTAGGTGAAGTCCGATGGAAAGTATTTGACTTCGCTCTTAGCCTTGAGGCTGTTAAAAGTTCAATCTCCAATTTCTTATGAAAAGTTCCAGCAAAGCAGATTTAAAAAAAGGGGTGGGGGGAGCACCTGGGTGGCTTAGTCGGTTAAGCTTCCAACTTTGGCTCAGTTCATGATCTTGAGGTTCGTGAGCTCAAGCCCCACGTCGGGCTCTCTGCTGACAGCTAGGAGCCTGGAGCCTGCTTTGGATTCTGTGTCTCCCTCCCCTGCTTGCACTCTGTCTCTCTCTGTCTCAAAAATAAATAAACATTAAAAAAATTTAAAAAATGAGAACAACCTAAATCACCAATCACTATTCTTGCTGCACTTCTATAAATAATTAGGTCAAGTTTGTTAAACTGGACTTATTTTATAAATGAATTAGTATTAATTTGCCTATATTTGGTGGAAATGAGGGTGATTTTAGAGAGATTATGTTTCTGTAACCCCCTCTGTGGATGTTAGATTCTAGCTCTGATCAACTGTCTTTGAGTATTTGTTGTTCATTTATAAAACTGGGCTGGATCCTGAATTCTTTTGATTTCCTCCAATACCTGGCTATGAGTCCCCAGAATAAAGTTTCTAATTTTTTCCCATTCTCTTGACTTGAAATCATTGAGAACAAAAATTGTTCTTTTTTTTCCCCCAAAAGCCCTGTAAACTGAAGCTGGAGAACTTGAGGTAAATTTCAGAGAAAATTGCCAAAATAGCTCACTTTTACCTGTTGTCATATGGGCCACTCAGAAAGATCACCAGAACAAGTTTATTCCAGCTGTCCTGATTTGATGGACCTGCCACTGGAAAACCCAGACATTGAGCTATTCATGGATGGGAGCAGTTTTACGGATCGAGGACAATGAACCGCCAGATGCAGTGGTGACCCATCAGCTATTGTCCACCGCTGAGGGCACGAGAAATCAGACTGTTTGCCCAGGGAAGCAGTTTGGGACCCTCAATACAAACACTCCAACACAAAGACTCATAATGGCTTTAAAACTAGACATAAAGAAGAGCTAAAGAAAGGAGATTTGGACACCATGATGGCACTAAAGCTGGCTGGAAATATAATGAACAAGAAATAATCCTAATCCCAGAATATCTTTTGGAAAAAATAGTCATATTCACCAAAGCACCAATTATGGGTAAGATACCACTCCCCAGTGGATCCAGAAATATACTGTTGGTCCCAATCTTCAGAGAACTATTTAAAAGATAGTCCAGAGTGCCTGGGTGGCTCAGTTCATTGAGCATCAGACATCAGCTCAGGTCACAATCTCACGGTTTATAAATTCAAGCCCTGCATTGGGCTCTGTGTTGACATCTCAGAGTCTGGCGCCTGCTTCAGATTCTGTGTCTCCCCCTCTTTCTCTCTGCTCCTCCCCCCGCTCACTCTCTGTCTCTTTCTCTCTCTCAAAAATAAATAAATATAAAAAAACTTTTTAAAAAACAGAGTCCAAAAAATGTGGCAATTGTGCTAAAACAATGCTAAGACTGGGCACACACCAGTACTCAAAGATACACCAATTGGAGACAGCAAACCTAGTGAAGCCTGGCAGATAGACTTTACCATGATGCCAGAATATTTGCTAGTATTTGTAGATACATTTACAAGTTAGACTG
>NC_069385.1:45257500-45342500 GCF_027475565.1 Acinonyx jubatus
TACAAACTTCCAGTTATAAACTAAATAAGTCATGGAGATGAAAAGTACAGCATTGGACATACAGACAACAATATTGTATATAGCAACAGATGGTAACTATACTTATTGTGGTAATCATTTGGTAAGGTTTTTGGATATTGACTTACGGTGCTATAACCTGAAACGAATGTGATGTTGTATATCAACTGTACTTCAACAATAAATTTTAACATAAATAAAAAAGTAAATTAAATGAGACAGCACACAGGAAGTGCTTACTACAAACAGAAAATGCTGATAAAAACGGGTAATACCTATAGTAACTACTTCCCCATTCGCATGATGGATTTCTAAAGGCTTACAGAGCCTGTAGAGCTGAGATTCAGTGTCCCCATCTGTGAGCCTGCCACCTGACACATAATAACCATAGCCTTACCAGTAATCAATCAACCAACAACCATCAAGTATCCCCTCTGTGCAAGACACAGAGTATATAAGTGGTCTCCAGGCTTCTTACAAATTATAGGGCATGACTCCCACATTCAAAGAACTTAATTCCAGATGAATTAGAAGAACTTCAAGAGCATTCATCAGTGAGGAAAATGAAAGTTGTGACTGCCATCAATAAGGCTTCAGATAAACTCTGAAAGTCATGCCAGGGCCACCAGCATCATTGGAAACAATGGTCCAACAGTGAACAGAGGACCTCAAAGCAAGAGGCATATTTTGACAACTTACCACTGAGCCCTTCTTGAGGACTGGAAGGATTTGTAATGGAGATGAGGGGACCAGGGGTTCAACAGTGGCAATCATAAAAGCTCAAAGTTTGAAAATATGCCTCCAAATTAGAGAATCACATTATTGAAACATGAAGTGTGTGAATGCAAGTACTAGTTTGATCAGACATGAGTTTATGTACCATATATGGACAAACTAAAAAATACTTGAAATATAACTTGTATATAAATAAACATTAAGCCTTTTAGTTTAAGTTCTAACATGATCTCTCTAAACTTCTACTAAAATATTTTTGTAACAAACCCAAAAAGGATGTATACATTTCCAAGGCTGCAACCTAAAAATGATACTCAGCTGATCTGCAGAATTTGAGAGGAATTTCCTCTAAATGTACAACAGATAAAACTAAGCACACAGAACAACTGTATGATACTCACATGACAATGAGGAATGAGACAACATTACTACTCCTCACTCTTTAATCACTGGGTCAGAAAAACCTCAGTCAGAAAACTGGGCAACTTGCCATATGAATGATGTTTTTTGAGAAGTCAGAGTCCCTTCTCTACCTCCCTCTCCCTCAGAATCTCTTTCTACTGTCATAGAGATGGCTACACCCAGAAAACAATCAGGCACAAAGAGAGAAGGAGTGATAAATGTGAAGGCTTGGTCTCAGAAAGTTTTAGGTAAGGGAGTCAGGAAGAGCTGGTAACAGCATTCATGGGGAGGGAAGTTTTTGTGCATGTGATTTACTCAGAAAGCTAGAAAGCAAGGTTAGGAGACCTCATTTCAGTTCAACAGAGCTGCACTAGAAGAAAGTCTGCTAAACATTTGAAATGGGGTCATGTATCAGGTATTATCCGACTGTATCTCTGAGAAGGGCTTTTACCTCGTGCCCAAGGGCAGAGTTGAGCAGAGGGTAACTGACAAACTCTATCTGTTGGCAAATACTGGGTTTGGATTGAATTTTCCCCTCTCAGAAGATAATTTTTTTTAAAGCAATTCAATTCTATATCCATCAGGATTATTAACTTCAAGCAACAGAAACCAAATCTAACTATCCCAGCCAAAAGAAAAAGGAGGAGGAGGAAGAGGAAGAGAAGAAGGAGAGAAAGGAGAGTCGGGGGGCTTTTTCATTCATTCATTCACTCATTCATTCATTCAACAAGTCTTGATTGAATCCCTACTAGTGTCAGAGGCTGTAATATATCCATCACCTATCATATGGATATGTGTTTCTAAATAGACTTACCCAGACTTCAGGCAATATACTGCTGAGGAAGCTGATAGATAATTCTGTGGGTATGGTACAAAGTTTCTGAAAGATGTATTCACATAGCAGAAATGAAAAGAAGAGAATGGGGGCACTTAACTGGCTCAGTCAGTAGAGCATATGACTCTTGATCTCAGGGTTGTAAGTTCAAGCCACACACTGGGTGTACAGACTACTTAAAAATAAAAAAAAAATTAACCGAGTGCCTGGGTGGCTCAGCTGGTTAAGTGTCTGCCTCTTGATTTCGGCTCAGGTCATGATCTCACAGTTCATGAGATGGAGCCCCACATCCAGCTCTGCTCTGACAGCACAAGCCTGCTTGGGATTCTCTCTTCCTCTCTCTCTCTCTGCCTCTTCCCCACTCATTCACTCTCATTCCCTCTCTCTCTCAAAATAAATAAATAAACATTTAAGAAAATAAAAATAATTTAAAATTTTCTTAAAAAGAAGAGAAGCAAATGTTCTAATGGAACATCTCAGACTTTGTTCTCAGACTTAAGAGTGGTTAGCAGACTTCAGTGCTTTTTTTCACCTTGAACTGCAGAGAAAGTCATCTTTAAAGTTCTAAACGTTTTCCTGTTTCCACGGTCATTCCCTGAGGGTATGCCAAAGTCTCAGTACAATCAGATAGGAAACAGGAACTAGGAAGAATGCAGGCACAGCAGATTTGGTCCCCGTGCTGGTTCCCCGGACAGGGAGCAGCATCCAGTGGAGTGTCAGCAAGTGACTCAGAGCAGGGTGACCAGTGGCCCCATTGTGGAACTGGGAGCTACAGGGCCTGTACACAACACAGAGGAGGAACTGTCAGGTGGAAAATTTAGGAGGACAACTTCTTCCTTTCTCGATACGCACTAGACCCAGGGTTTTTCTTCAGCGGCACTTCTGACATTGTGATGGGACATTTCTTCCTTTTATAAGGCTGCCCCACGCTCTGCAGGGTCTTTAGCATCCTGTTACTGCCCACTAAATACTCACAATGGGGCAAATATCTCACTCCCAGCCACCACTTACTTCACAAAAGATTTCTGTAAAATATACTTTCTTCCCTGCGGGGTTTCACCAGCATCAAAGAGCGTGATCCTCTTGTCAAAGTGTCAAGCCTCTTCCCGTGTCACCATTGTTTCCTTGTCACGAGCACCTAGAAAACCTAAATAGGCCAATTGCCAATGTGTCACCATTTTTCAAATAACTCGGTTACTTTTTAAGAGGGAAAAGTCAAATCTTTTCCAGTGGATTTCTCCCCAGTGCTACCTGCCTGTTTGTTTACAAGATAAAAGAGCATCCTAGTTGTTAGCTCTACCGTCTCATGAGGTCGGTAAGGAGACGCGCAGAGGATGGCTAGCAGAGTGGGTTAGGGTGGACGTGTTTAGTGAAAGGGCCATGAGGAGGATAAAAAGTGGCTTGTTTGCTTCTCCAGTTATTCGACTGTTACATCTTATCTAATGCCATACACACACGCACGCGCGCACACACTCACTCACCCCACATTCTATTCTCCAGACCAGAAGTAACTAGGAAATTCTGCTTTTAGAACTTCCAGAAAGAAAATGAGTGAAAGAAACAGGTAGACCTCTAATGCTATAGAACCGCCACTCTATTATGTTGCGCTAGTTTTCTTTTTCTCAGAAAGAGTAATGAAACATGTTCCCACTGTCCTCTTGAAAAGGCTTTTGTTCAGCGAAGCACAATTGGGAATTATAGGATAAATCAAAGGGTCAGACGGTGACCTCTTTCCTTAGAGAAAACACATGTTCATGACAGAACCCGAAGAAGGCAAAGGGTGAAGAAGAACAATGAAAATACTTTGCTCCTTTCTTTTAAAGAACATTACAGTTTGCGTCTGCAGAACAACATTAAAGCAGATGCCTGAGCGAGGCTCTGGGTAGAGCAGACACGATGTCCTGTGCACCACAATGCTGCTGCGGGCATGGCCGCAGGTACCCGCCACAGACCCACTGCAGGGGAAACACGCAGGAAGTGATCTGCTCACCATGGTGGCTGTTGTGGGGATGGATGCTATTTTCTAATGAACTGCCGTGAACGTTTCTGAAAGCAGGAGAGAGAAAAACAAAATGTAAAAGAGCGTACTGTTAGAACAGACAGCGGTTGTACAGCCTAAGGGAATCATCTGTCCGGTCACGATGTGAATGTAAAGAACGGGTAAGTTCCTGCAGGAATTAAGCAGAGATGTTGGCTCTCTCTTTGCGATTTTAGGCCCATGGCCCTAAACTGCCTGGGTCCCAAAGTAAAGGAAATAATCTAAACTACTGGGATTTCGTGACGCCCATGAGGTAATTTGGGACATTAATTCATCAAATGTGCACACAGTTCTTGGGCCTCCAAATTGTTTCTCAGTGATTACTGCATAAGCGTCTTTGGGACAACTAACATAAATTAATACTTTAATTTATATCTCATTCTCTTTTCATAGAAAAGATTAAAAGGCTTATAGTGAATGACAACTAATAATCTTGGACTTGAGATCTCTCTCTTCCACAATTATATAAGTCTTTCCCAGAATGAGAACATCATGCTCAATAGCAACTTCCCTTAATATTTGCCAGACTATGCGTATGAGTAAAAATTTTTCGCTGCATAAATATTGACAGTCAATGGACTCTGTCATCTCCAGCTAACATTAATCAGACTTTGATATTCAGTTGTAACGAACGAAGAAAAATCCTCCGGTTGTACGTTACATTTTGGTTCTTAGGATAAGTCAATTGAAATACAGCTCCAGTGGCTATATTTTAATAAATATTTTAAAAGGTTTAATAATTTTCCATAAAACAAGCAAGGACACTGTTAATTTCAGACTTACTTTTGAGAAACCTACAAGTACATACCAAAGCTCCATTATACATGATATTTGCTACCAAAAAAAAAAAAAAAAATGGAGAATTTAGGCTTAAAAAGTCACTTTTGTGGTTTACCCAAGCATCACTGATCCTTGAATTTTAATCAGCTTTACAGATCATTAACGTCAATGTCAGATTAAAGAAAGAAATCTAGTTAAGTGATTCTCACATTATAGCAGTGGATTATGTAGAATTCATTTTTGACAGGGTCGTTTCTTCTGTTTAAAAATAATATGAGTACTGAAGTATCAGTCGTGTTTTATATCTGATACCTATCTGGTATCAATAGAGAAGTTTAGTTAGAGGTCAAGAGGAGGTTATTCTGTTTGTTTGTTTTGCCTTTACTTGTTTCTCAGCAAAAAATTATAAAGTTATAATGTTTAACTGACTTATTTCATACAACTTGTCCTATCAATAAAGACTTTTAATTTGGGGAGTATTTGGTTTTCTTAGTATTAGCACTTTTTAAATGCAATGAGACAGGCATAAATAGGCAATCAACAGTTACAAAGACTCTGCAATAAGGAAGAATTGATGAAGCACGATGAAGAGGGAGAGCTTTTTAACCATGAAACAAATATTTACTCCCATTTTGGCACGCCCCACATCAGCCTCTTCCTTGCTAAGAGAAAGTTCAGAATTTTACCTATATCTCTAAATCTAGACATTTTATTTTTGTTTGTTTGTTTTAATTTAAATTTTAGTTAGTTAAAACACAGCACAATATTGGTTTCAGGAGCAGAATTCAGTGATTCATCAAGAACATACAACACCCAGTGCTCATCACAAGTGCCCTCCTTAATGCCCATCACCCATCTAGCCTATCTCCCACCTCCCTCCCTCCATCTACAGATTCAAAAGGGTACATGCACCCCAATATTTATAGCAGCATTATCAGCAATAGCCAAACTATGGAGAGAGCCCAAATGTCCATCGACTGATAAATGGATAAAGAAGATGTGGTATGTGTGTGTGTGTGTGTGTGTGTGTGTGTGTGTGTGTATATATATATATATAATGGGATATTACTCAACCATCAAAAAGAATGAAATCTTGCCATTTGTAATGACACGGATGGAGCTAGAATGTATTATGCTAAATGAAATGTCAATCAGAGAAGCACAAATACCATAAGATTTCACTCATATGTGAAATTTAAGAAGCAAAACAGATGAACATATGGAAAGGGGGGGGTATAAAGAAAAGAGAGGGAAACAAACCACAAGAGATTCCTAACAACAAATCTAGACATTTTAAATCTAATCATTTAAAATACCTTTAAAGGGGTGCCTGGGTGGCTCAGATGGTTAAGCACCAGACTTCAACTCAGGTCACGATCTCATGGTTTGTGGGTTTCAGCCCTGCTTTGGGCTCTGTGCTGACAGCTCAGAGCCTATAGCCTGCTTCAGATTCTGTGTCTCTGTCTCTCTCTGCCACTCCCCTGCTCACGCTTTGTCTGTCTGTCTGTCTCTCTCTCTCTCTCAAAAATAATAAACATTAAAAAAAATTTTATAAAAATAAAATACCTTTAAAATGAAGGGCTATAAGTATTGTCTATATAGACTCCAACAAATTCAGGAGTCTGTATATGGCTAATATTTGAGTTCTAGAGGAACTCTCCCATTTTAGGGGTATTTGTGTTTCCCAAGCACTGTTCTGTTCCGTAATTAGGCTTGCAAATTAAATCTACTGCAGGTTGTCCTAGAATGAAAGGGAATCCATTCTCAGTCTATTGTGATTTTCTGCCCTCCCCTATCAGTTATACAGCAACATTTCAAGGAAAGTTAATCACAGTATAGAATTCTGGAAGTTTTTAGAAATAAGTTAGTTTCTGGAAAGAAAAATTCATATATGAAGAGACCTAAAATTTTGTGAAACTATTGCAGTTACCACAGGAGCAAGAAAGTAAAGTGGGAAGCTTACAGATGAGAGTGCAGATAGTCTGGCCCTACGTTTCTATGTGATTTGGGGTCACATAAATTTTCTAGTGTTTGTTTCCTTAGCTGTAAATAGACAGAATTTCTGTTCAACAGAGCAGATGAAGCCAATGTGAAGATACACACACACACACACACACGCACACACACGAAAATATTAGATACAGTACAACATCAGATATTTCTTCTTATCCTTACTAAAGTTTCGAATAAGAAAACAATACCCATCGGTAACCGAAACTATGAAGAAACTTAAGATTGAAGCACTAACAAAAGAAAAATAACCCTGAGGAGTATCAGACATGAGGTGGGGGTAGAATCTGGTGCCTGAGAGACGATGATGGGTGAGGCTGCAAATGTGTGTTCAGTGGGATATTGGGAATGGAGCACTCTGCTTCAAGATAGGAGACAGAAAGAGTCCAGTCCAGGAAACAGAGAGAACACCTGTGCTTACTGGCCCAAGAATACACCATGGGGGCAGGCTGGCAGCACTGGATGAAGAATGGAAAAAGAGGTGCCCTCAATGAACTGAAACTGAAAGCCATGCCTGGATATTAGGTTCAATTTGTCATCACCTGCGTGAAGTTACAACCACAAATTTAGAAATTAAAACTCAGTACAGACATAGTTATATACAGTTATATACTCCCTAACTCTGTCCACTGAGAGGGCTAGGGTACCCCACCAGCAGTGAACATACCTAGTGGCCAGTCTTACTTTCTAAAGGCCATTCTCTAATAAAAAGAAACAGGCTCCTTGAGGAATAGCTAGTCCTAGGGTTGGAGCAGGGAAAATACAAGATGAGTCTGGAGCATCTTGAAGTGCCAGAAGGTCAGGAAGTAGTCGTACAGGAATTTTAAAAAATCCTCTTACATGCTATTTACAAAAAGACAAGACACATCTATAACTTTTTGACCTAGAATTACAATTATTTACCACAATAAAAAAATTAAAGGAGAAAGCATTTGGTGATATTCATTGATGCAAAAAAGCACTTGATAAAACCCAACACGCATCTGTGATTTAAATAAAAATTAAGAATAGAACGATTTTGTGTTATTCCAGCAAAGGGTATCTACCACAGAGTAAATCTTATATCTAATTGTGAAAATGCAAAAGCATTCTTTTTAATTATTTTTTCAAAAGCATTCTTTTTAAATTCAAAAACAAAACAAGAATTCCCACAGTCAACACTGAAATTCAATATTGTATTCAAGGTCCTAGATAGAATGATAAGATAAGAAAAATGATAAAGTATCAAGAAATGAATTTAACAAATGATAGATAAGGGTTTTAAGGAAAAAATTGTAAAATTTTACTGAGGGATATAAAAGAGATCTGAAAAAAATGGAAAGCTATAGCATGTTTGTGGAAGGAAAAATCAGTATTTAAAAGAACTCTGTCCTGTCAGATTTAGTCTATATAAATGCAATCCCAAAGTCCACACATTTTGTCAGACCTCTATAAGCCTTTCCTAATGGAATAGCCAAGAGTTCCCAAAATCATTTTGAAGTACAAAAAAAAGGGGGACTACTTTGTCAGTTATGAAGATTTAATGTGGTAATACCCATTCAAACTGCATAGTATTGGCACAGATAGGTGCAAATAGGTCAGTGGAACAGAACAGAGAACCCAGAAATACATTCACACATCTGATCTTATCTGACAGGACATTGCAAGTTCACAAGGAAAATATGGGCTTATATACAAAGTAAGAGGTGTTGGGATGAAGGCTATCCATCTGATAAAGGAAGTATTTTAGATTTCCTTCTCATGCCATTTAGAAAAATGAAATCCAGATGAATTAAAGACCTAAATGGGAATAAAACTTGAAACGTTTTAGAACAAATTATGGGAGCATGTCTACATGACCTTACAAGAGAGAAGGAATTCTTAGAAAAGCACTAAAGTCATAAATCATAAAGAAAAATGACTAATAAACTTAATTATATCAAAATTAAAAAAAATTTTTTTAGCATTTATTTATTTGTGAGACAGAGAGAGACAGAGTATGAACAGGGGAGGGTCAGAGAGAGAGGGAGACACAGAATTGGAAATAGGCTCCAGACTCTGAGCTGTCAGCACAGAGCCCGACGCGGGGCTCGAACTCATGGACCGTGAGATCATGACCTGAGCCGAAGTCGGACGCTTAACCGACTGAGCCACCCAGGCGCCCCATCAAAATTGAAAACTTCAAGGCAAGCCTCAGAATGAGAGAAAATGTTTGCGATACATACATGCAATAAAACAAAGATTATTAACTTAAGTATACACAAGATTCTTAAAAATCAACAGAAGAAAAACGACAAACCAAAATGAAAATGGGTAAAGGATATGAAAGGGAATTCCTCCTGAGATAAACATTTCAAATGCTTGACCTCCTTGCAGTCAGAGAGATACAAATTAAAGCAATTCAATGCTATCTGGCCCCCCATCAAATTGGCGAAAATTCCATCCCAGTATTGAGATGATGTGGGAATATGGGAATGTTCACAAACTCCTGGAGAGGGGATAAATTGGCACAACCACTTTGAGTATTTAACAATTTCTATCATTGAAAATGTTCACTTCAAACATTCCAAATTATTTTGGTATCTGTTCTCTTTCACTGATACCAAAGAAGACCTGCATAAATGTCTTTTGCAATATTAGAAACAAAGTTGAAACAAACTAAAATGCCAGTAATAAGGGAACAAACAAAAGGTCATATATTCATACACGGACTATAATAAAGTCAACTAACAAACCAGATGCAGGCATGTCCACCTGAAATTTTTAGCAGGGAGTACAGGAGAACAACCTGAACAACTATTAGATTTTGTTCCTGAAAAAGGAAAAACAAAAACAAACTCAGGGCGCCTGGGTAGCTCAGTCGGTTAAGCATCCAACTTCAGCTCAGGTTATGATCTCACGGTTCATGAGTTCGAGCCCCACGTTAGGCTCTGTGCTGACAGCTCGAACCTGGAGGCTGCTTTGGATTCTGTGACTCCCTCAGTCTTTGTCTCTGTCTCTCTCTCAAAAATAAATAAATATTAAAAAACAAAACAAAAAAACCTCTGGGCAACCGTGTGGAAGAGTCACTGGAACAGAAAGCAACTAAGACAGGGAGATACTAAAACAATATAGAACAACAACAACATGAATAAAAACCAAACGGCAACTGCAGAACTCACCTGTGACAATGACCAGCTGTCCTTGGGCCTCAGGACATGAAAGCATTAGTGCCACCATCTCCTCTGTGCAACCACGTACTTCCCATAGAGGAACCAAGCCAACATATCATCACCGGACAGAGGACTAAACTGAGGGACACATTTGCCAAAATTAACAGCCTCAAAGAAAAGTTCCAGCAGAGTGTGTTTGGGTTGCAAACTGATTCCATCTGTATTAGGGGAAGGATTCATAGATTCCTTGGGTTGCAGAGGAGCTCAATGTAAGAAATGGATACAGAGTAGCAACCAGCCTAACTGCAGGAAAACAAAGAGGCTTTCAGCACGGAAGGAAGGCAGCAAGCAAAAGAAAAATTATTGCTAATACCTGATTTTATTCTGGTGAATATTTCTGGCACCACTTTTTCTGTCCCTTGCCTTGCATTTGTGTAAATTTCACCATCCTGGAATTTTTAGCTTATGACAGTCTCTAATTCATCTGCATAGTACTTACCCTGTCTGGAGTCAACCTGTTTCTTGATGTTTACATCCGTCTTTCGTCAGTCACAGAAGTTCAGGAAAAGCTTGTCTGTCTTGTTCACCTCAGCACTCAGAAAAGCGACTGAGATAATAAATAGTAAATAAATCTTCGTTGAATAAATTAATGCATTCTTTGGGACGGATGTGTGTTTTTAGATGAGCAATAGCTGATTCTTAGTGATAAATGACTCTGATGAACTATTTTGACAATTAACCCAAGATAATTAAACTAAGAGTAAGGTTTAGAACAGATTTATGAAAAAATTATTTAATCCTCCTTTATAGCATTGGCTCTGAGCCCCTGATCTCCATGCATATCCTTATTATCATAACACAAGGTAAAATTTTAATCATTTTTACCCATTTTCCTTAATGTAAAACTCATTGAAATGTCATTATTTCACCACGCATATATACATCTTTGAAACAACATGTTTTGTCTCCTCTCTCAACTAAACGGAGATAGTAATACCTGTTTTTTGCTTTATGGAGATCAGAGATATTAATATCTGTTCCTTCACAGAATGTGAAAATTGATTTTGAGAAAGAATTCTATGTTTTTCTTTAATTGTCTTGAAGTCAGATGCTATTTAAAAATCTAAGATCCTGCTTAGATTTTATATCTTATTTTCTTTTATCACTAATGCCTACGAGGAAATGGATTATTCATTTAAAAAGATAATCTCAACTTTATTTCTGGTGTGAGACTTTGGCAACTTAAGCATCTCCAAACAATAAACTCTATTCAGGACCCAGCTGATTGATTACTTTCCTTGATAAGTGGCAAAGGGATGCTTAGTCCATAAACATAAAAGTAGTAGCTTTACAAGTGTTTTAGCTTTGGAAAGCACATGCTTGGGACTTCATCCAGTTAAGAGAAAAGATTAACTCACTCTACTCACTTCTTGGCATACAGAGAAAGGCTGGTCCACACGCCAGCCTTCCAGTTAAACGCTGTTGTCATGGTACCTTCCAATAGGTAAGGTTAAGCACAACTTCTCTTTGACTGGGCCACAGTATTCTTTTTTTTTTTTTTTTTTAATTTTTTTAATGTTTGTTTAGTTTTGAAGGAGAGAGAGACAGAGTGTGAGTGAGGGAGGGGCAGAAGAGAGGGAGACACAGAATCGGAAACAGGCTCCAGGCTCTGAGCTGTCAAGCACAGAGTCTGATGCGGGGCTCGAACTCACGAGCTGTGAGATCATGACCTGAGCCAAAGTCAGATCCTTAACTGACTGAGCCACCCAGGTGCCCCTGGACTACAGTATTCTTTAAAGCCCTTGGAATATTCAGCAGAGGTGTAGTATTTACCTAAACCCAAGAGGCTCTGGGGTGGTTAAGTATTTAATTCAATCAACTTATCCACTTATTAAGTCTTATAGGAGCCAAGGGGCTGCATGTTCTTGCCCTCAACCCCTTATCTTTTGTAAAGGAGAAAAATAAATCCCATTAAGTCCAGCGGCCACAGTTCTTGCTTAACCTCCAATTGCCTAAGAACGTGCCATACACAAAGTGGCCATATAATTTATTCTCCAAACCAGGACATTTGTGTGAGTCAAAGGGAATCCTAGTAGGCAGGGTCACAAGAACAAATAAAAACCAGTAATGCCTGGACAAGCCAGAATGCATGGTGGGCGGTCAACCTAGCATGACATGGGGTTTTGACAGTAACGAGGACAATGATAATGCTCTTAGAGGAAAAAGTGCCCAATGTGTTTCTGCATTTGGCATCTGTTACTAACTAACCCTGTGTCTCTGAAGCTGCTGCTTACATTCATTGTCTCACACTCCTCAGGTTTAGCTTTACTTAAGAAAAATTTTCAGCCTGGGGCACCTGGGTGGCGCAGTCGGTTAAGCGTCCGACTTCAGCCAGGTCCGGGAGTTCGAGCCCCGCATCAGGCTCTGGGCTGATGGCTCAGAGCCTGGAGCCTGTTTCCGATTCTGTGTCTCCCTCTCTCTCTGCCCCTCCCCCTGTTCACGCTCTGTCTCTCTCTGTCCCAAAAATAAATAAACGTTGAAAGAAAAATTTTCAGCCTGAGACAGCAAAATGCTATCCTCAGTCACAGGCCCAAGGGACTGTTTCTGTCACTTATTTATTTTCTGGTGAATGCTTTGGCACCAGCGTTCAATTTCATTGGCTAGAGCAACTTGTAAATAAAACACCATCTGAGAATGTCAAGCCTTTTCTATTTCTGTTTTTTGAAATTCATCTATTTCGAGAAATCTATCTGTAACCACCAAATTTTCAGTCTATTTGTTAGCAACCCTTTGCGCTGGTGTTGACCTGGCGTTCACGATGAACCGTGACTTTGCCTGAGCTACCAATTGCACACGACTGCTGGCTGCCAGCATTGAGGAAAGACGAATCCAAGTCTTTGCTGAGTCTTGGTGCTCCCTCACAAAAGAAGCTTGCCCCATCTTCAATATTTCTGCTTGGTCAGAAACTTTCCTCAGATAGCCTTCGCAGTTAAAAAAACATAAAATGTAATGTCAAAATTACATGGTTACACTCTTATCTAGCAGAGCCATGATTATTTAATATCTTACACAATGATCTCACGCACTCAGCTGGGGTCTTGAGCTGTGGAGTCATGAATCTCTATCCCGCCAGAATTTGCATCTCCATTATCACATTTTTGTTCTGTCACCACAATGTCTCAGGTTGCCTGTCTGGTAAAATGAGACTTCAACGACATTGTTATTCTCTAATTTCAATAAAGCAGAGCGTTGAGACTATCATTCAGAGGGAAATTCTGACGAAGGAAGCACATTAAAATTTCAACTACCAGAAACATAGAAATGCAGATCAAAACCAAAATGCATCACTTTTGAATTCCTGGAGTTTTTAAAAGATTTGCCCAACTCTTCTGCTCCCCTTTTACTTTGGAGACAGGATCTCAGATCATCCGCAGCAAATAAAAAGCTGGGTGAATATTTAGGGGCACATCTCAGAGCACTACCCTTCTGAGCATATTGTTCACTGGCTGGGTAAGTTCCTTCAGTGGGGAACAAAGAGCATATACATAAAGCTGGGGAGAGTTCTAACTCTAAGGCACTGTCAGGGAGGAAGAACCATGTCCAAATTCCATAGACAGCTCAGCTCATCAAATATGTTTTGCAGGTCAAGTACTCTGCTAAGGACTTTACATACGTTAACTCTGATTATAGTCACAATCATATGAGTGAGGCATCATTCCTATCCCTATTTTAAAGATCAAAAAACTAAGTTTCCTCTAAAAAGGAGTGAAGCCAGCATCAGACAAGTAGCAGTTTTGTTCTAGAGTCTATACCCTCTGTACTCTTGTGTGTTACCCACATGACTAAACCCTTACAGTGGGAACAAATGTAATATGATTTGGAAGAAATGGTAAATAACATGAATACTGGGAGAAGACTTGAAGTAATAGTCTAGTCAGGGAGAAAAATGATCGAGGCAGCAGAAACTATAAGAAAATAGATTTTGTTTGGTTTAGGATATGATGAGGATGGCTCTATTGATTTTCAAAAAGTTATGCTAGAAAAGATTTTTATTTACTCATTTATTGAATCAGCAAATATTTATTGAGTATCTTCCATGTGCTGAAGACTATTATATGTGCTGAAGATACAGAGTGAAAAGTCCCTCCTCTCAAAGAACTTAAATTCTAGAGAAGAAGACAGATAACATACAAGTCAGTAAATAAAAATACAATTTCAGGTAATAATTGTCAAGAACTGTGAAGGGTTGGGGATCATATCCTACTTGCAAGTTAGTAAATTAGCTTGCCACAGTTTCATGGAGAAAGAAGACCTAAAGTTTTATATCCAGCAAAAATATCTTTAATAAATGAAGGCAAAATAAAAATGTGTTCAGATGACAAAAAAGGGGGGGGGGGGATTTCATCAGCAGGAGACCAGCACTAAAGAAAATACCAAAGGAATTCTGGAGGCAGAATAAAAAATGTGATCCCAGTTCTATGAGGGCAGGGCCATGAAAATGAGGGAAGAAATAAAGAGCAATAAAAGAAAGAAAGAAAGAAAGAAAGAAAGAAAGAGGATAAATCAAAATTAATATTGACTATGAAAGATAATAATGCCTTCTGAAATTTAAAATATGTGTGCAAGTAAATACACTGCAACAATAGCACAAAAGACAGGGGTGGGGGATGGTAAATGAATTCTTAGTCTAGGTCTTCTAAGAAGCAGACTGGATTAGCCATGCAAAACTTTTGTGCAGTTGAGGCCTATAAAGGAAAGTAAGGAGGGAACTGGGGAAGGTCAAGAGAGCTGTCAGGTCAAACTGTAAATTCCATGTCCTTTTCAAGTGCACATGGAACACTTATCAAGACTGACTACATGTCAGGGGCACCTGGATGGTTCGATCAGTGAAGCATGTGACTCTTACTCTCTGGTTTGTAAGTTCAAGCCCCATACTGGGCAGAGAGATTACTTAAAAAATAAAAATCTTTAAAATTAAAAAAAAATTGACTACAGGTCATAAAACACATCAAATAATTGAAATCGTTCAAAATATAGATTATAGACATAGTGTAATTAAGCTAGAAATCTATAACTAAAATAATCTCCCAAATCAGGGTTTGGAAATTAAGCAATGCACTTCTGAGTAATGCATGCTCAAAAACATCATATTGGAAATAAGAAAATATTTATAATTGAATGATAATGAAATATTACAGATCAAAATTTGTGGATATCAGCTAAAGCTTAGAAGGAAACCTATAGCTTAATATATTTATTAGATAAAAAGTTAAAGTTAAAACATCAATGGTTTATTTTTTTTATAAATTTTTTTAACGTTTTTATTTATTTTTGAGACAGAGAGAGACAGAGCATGAACGGGGAGGGGCAGAGAGAGAGGGAGACACAGAATCGGAAGCAGGCTCCAGGCTCTGAGCCATCAGCCCAGAGCCCGACGCGGGGCTCGAACTGACAGACGGTGAGATTGTGACCTGAGCTGAAGTCGGACGCTTAACCAACTGAGCCACCCAGGCGCCCCCAAAAATCAATGGTTTAAATAGTTACCCCCCAAAATTAGAAAACAAGAACAATAACAACAGTATAGTAAACCCAAAGAAAATAGAAAAGAAATAATAGAGGTAAGAGCAGAAATGAATGAAATAGAGAAAGAACTACAAAGTAGAGAAAATTACTGGGACCAATCAACAAAAAATGTAATTAATGACTTCTCAGATAATAATTTAAGTCCTCTTTCAATTTGATTGAATGCAAACCATGAAAGAAACAAAGGAATTGCTATCTAGTCATTGAAGTCATTTACTTTCTTAATCTCAACGCTAATACTTTGAAATATCCCTCTGTTTGGCACCATGGGGATTTTTGGTAAGATTATGAGACAATTGGGATGAAAACCTTGTTTTATAAATGAAAAATGGTAGTTATGAAGGAGGAGGTAGGAGAGAAGTATCAACCCCCTGTCACATGGGCTTTCACACTCATACTCTCTCAGGCACATCCATTTTGGTACATATTACACAAGGAAGTTAAGGAACACAAATGCATGTACTTAGAGCTTTCTATGCCAGCACACCTCCTGGATTTGCCTACTCCCAGGGGCATACACATCCTAGTTTGTTTTAAATGAATTGGTTATTTTTCAGGATCTGAATCCCTTTAGAAACTGATGGGCACTCTGAGCCATCTCCCACAGAATACTACACACACATGCATACCCAAAACTCTTCATGCAGCTTTAGGGAATTCACAGACTGCCCTGAATCCCATGCATGGATTCTCAATTTAGAAATCCTGGCCAACCTATGCAATAGCATGGAAGGACCCAGAGCATATTTTGCTAAGTAGAATGAATAAGACTGAGAAAGACAAATGCCGCATGATTTCACTCTTATGTGGAATCTGAAATGAGCAAACAAAGAGCAGAATCAGACCTATAAACACAGAGAACAAACTGATGGCTGCCAGAGAAGAGGGGAGTGGGGGATGGGCAACATGGGTGAAGGGGAGTGGGAGATACAGGCTTCCAGTTACAGAAGGAATAAATCACAGGAATAAAAGGCACAGCATAAGGAATATAGGCAATGATACATTACATATTACATATTACATGTATGAAATGATAACAGTTGTAACCGTGTTGTACCGTGACAGATGGTAGCTATACTTGTCGTGAACATAGCATAATGTATAAATTTGTTAAACCACTACTCTGTACACCTGAAACTAATGTAACATTGTGTGTCAACTGTACTCAAATGGAAAAAAAATAATAATAAATTAAAAAATTAAATTAATTTTAATGTATTACAATTTCAGCTCGGGTCATGATCTCATGGTTCGTGAGACTGAGCCCCGCATCAAGCTCTGCACTAAAAGCACAAGCAGAGCCTGCTTGGGATTCTCTCTCTCCCTCTCTCTCTGCCCCTCCCATGCTCATGCTGTCTGGTCTCTCCCTCTCTCTCTCTCTCTCTCTCTCTCTCTCTCTCTCAAAATAAATAAATAAACATCAAAATATTTCTTTTAATAAAAAATTAAATTAAAAAAAAAAAAGAAAGCTTGGCCATATCCAACAACCCAATTTAGAGGTGAGGGATTCAGACATAGAGGAGGTAAGTGACTAGAAATAACATAAGGAAGGTATCTGAGAGAACATATGTGAAGCCCCTGGTGCACGAAGTCATTTTTAAAAGGACTCCTCTCCTCTTTCCCTTCTCAAAATCATAGATCTAGTCTGTTTCAGATGTAGGATGAGAACTTGGATCTCCTAAATTTCTGTTAAATAACACGTGTTTTTAAAAGTAAGGTGGTTTATTTCATTTACCTAAACAAGTCAAATGTCTATGCTTGTAACCATAGTTTCCATTTGCTTGTCATTCTGGCATAACACTTAAAAAATCTTTCCCTATGAGTCTGAAATATTGAAACTTTCATGCTAATAGAAAATCCTTGATGCCGAATTTGAAACAAATGTTTGTTGAGTCAGAAAAAAAATTTTTATTTTGACAAGGTGTTTAAAAATTAATTATTATTTCTAAGGTCTCAGAACTGCTCCCGCAACCCCGAAGCACTCCCAGACTGGGATCACAGAACCCATAAACAAACAACGGTGACAGTTCAGCTCAAGGGCCACACGGTTGGAGAACAGAACTCAGGTAAACAGTCATTTTTCTTTTCAGCTGCTGAGAAAAGAAGAATATAATTTTTCATTCCACCCTCAGGACTAGATTCCAACTGTTAAGACGATTCCCAGAAATTAAAATGAAAACACCACGGGCTCAAAAATGAATCACAGGTAATCACTAGGTGCCTCAAGTTTTGTGTTTTCTTTTTCCATTGTATACAGGCCTGAGTTTCTGTCTTTATCAAGTTAACAGTTTGCTCATTTAGATCTGCTATGCAGAACACCAACTTCATGTCCCTGGAGTAATGAAGTAAGAAAGTGGAAAGAGGTGTCCATTACATTACAAGCCCTTAATATGATATTAACGTGCTATCTGTGGTGCATATTTCACATATTAAGATGTTCTTCAAATCTTGAAATATATTGTTAAATACTCCATTAGAAATTGCTTCCATGTTTTTTTAGTGTTCTCAACAGGTTGAGTGTGGGGAAGGGGGTGATTTTGCCCTGCAGAGAACATGTGGCAATTTCTGGAGACATTTTTGATGGTCAGAACTTGGGAAGGTGTGTGCTATTGTCATCTAGTGTGTAGAGGCCAACGATGATGCTAAACATGTTACAATACCCAAGACAGGCCCCATAACAAAGGATCGTCCAGCTCAGAATGTCATTATGCTGAGGTTAAGCGAGCCAAGTGCAGGCTTACATGTGTTAATCTGTATTTATTTTTCTGACACTTATACATTACCTGTGGGTTTATATCAGTTTATTCAAAATAAACAGCAATGTTTTAAAAATCAGTTTACTTCATTTAGAAACATCATACCAAAACTATCACTGAAAGTAAATGCATTATTACTAATGTTTTCATGTTTATCAGTATTCTGGGTGGGATTAGAAACCTGTTCAAGGATATAAGAAAGGGCATGTAGAAAAAAGGAACAAAATAAAGTTTCATCTTTATACTTTATGGATATAGAAAACAATTATTGTAAAACACATTTGAAGTATTAATAATTTCCACTTCTTGATGCTTTAATTATATATTCCATTTTGTAATGTCACTGTTTTTTTGCTAGCCAATGAAATATTTTTTAAATAAACAAAAAATCAAAGATATATCTTTAACAGGTACCCATTTATGATGTTTCCCCACCTCTGTCCTTAACCAAAAATAAGTTTCCACAGCATTTTAACTGAAGATCCAAAAAGTGGCACCCTAGCAAATGTGGTACTACCATAAATGATCAAATCTTTGGTTGTTTCTGAAAGTAACTGCAAGACAACAGAAAACCCTTTGTCTGGTTGACAATAAAAAAGTTCTTTTATTTATTTTTTATTTTTTTTAACGTTTATTTAATTTTGAGACAGAGAGAGACAGAGCATGAATGGGGGAGGGACAGAGAGAGAGGGAGACACAGAATCTGAAACAGGCTCCAGGCTCTGAGATGTCAGCCCAGAGCCCCACGCGGGGCTCGAACTCATGGACCGCGAGATCATGACCTGAGCCGAAGTCGGACGCTTAACCGACTGAGCCACCCAGGTGCCCCAAAAAGTTCTTTTAGAAATATTATGTAGCTGAGGCACCTGGGTGGCTCTGTCAGTTAAGCTACTGACTCCTGATTTTGGCTCAGGTCATGATCTCACATTTCGTGAATTCAAGCCCCACATTGGGTTCCATGCTGACAGTGCAGAGCCTGCTTGAGATTCTCTCTCCCTCTCTCTCTGTGCCCGCCCACCCCCGCTCACACACTCTCTCTCTCAAAACAGATAAATAAAATTTAAAAAAAAGAAATATTATGTAGTTTATAACTATCTTGGGATGTCCAAGTACTGGGTTTGGATACACACAGCCAGAAGATTGCAGACAGGAGAAAAGCTGAAAGACACCATTGGACAAAGCACAAGTGCACTGCCCCCCATCACTCTATACCTGTGACCCCAGGTCAGAAACCTCATTACAGCAACCCAGAAGAACTAGGTACATCTACCCTCAGTCATGCTGGGAGGTACACCTGTGCATAGCCACCACCCATGTTGCACAATGCTAACCCTAACCCAAGTGTAGGGGGGTCAGCTTGGGGGAAGCTAGATTTCCCAAAGCACCAGGGTTGGTAGGCAATGTGAAAATACAGATTTTAACTTTATAGTCTTCATGGTTCTAGAAGTCAAGATAAAAAGAATTAGAATGGGAACTGAGCCAAATTATAGTATCTGCCATAGTCACCAAATTATTTTAAGACACATTAGCATTTTAAAACATTTATTTTATAGCAGTCTAATTTGGTTCTAAAGCTATTCACAGTCCTGTTTGTTTGCTTGGGGTTTTTTTTTTTGGTGAGGGGGAGAGAGTGGTGGGGAGGCTGCTACTCTGCATGTTTGTGTTCTTTCTCCAGATGGGTTCTTTTTTAAAATACGAAGCTTAATTGCCATATCATTTATTTATTGTATCAATAAACATTTACTGAATGCCTACTATGAACAAGCATTATTCCATTCTGCACATTCAGCTGTGAATTTAAAAGGACAAAAATCCTGTCCTCATGGAATTCACATTCCAGTGAGAGCTCAGCAAGTCAAGTAGCATTAGGGTCAGCTACGTATAACAAAAACAAAACTAAACTAAACCAAATTACAGGAACAAGACAGCAGCTTGTCTCTTACATAAAAGAAGGCTGACAATGAGAAAGATTGCAAAAATAGCCCAAGTCTTCCCTCTTCTATATCACCCTCTTCGTTATGTAGCCTGCAGTTCCTCTCACTAAAGAGGTGGAATCCATTCCTTGAATCTGAGCTGGCCTTGTGACTTGCTTTGGCCAACGGAAGGAGGCAGAAGTGCTGGTGTTCCAGTTCCATGCCTAAGCCTTAAGGAGTTCTTCGTGTTTCCACTTGATCTTTTGTGCCTCTGTCTTTCACGAGAAGGATGTGCCCAACTGCTGTGCTGGAGGATGAAAGACACACGGAGCAGAGCTGAGTTATACCAACTGTCCCATTTGAACCCAGCCTAGACCAGGCTCAGTTGACCTCTGGAAGCAGGAGAGATCAGATCAGCCGAACTCCACAGATGCATGAGAAATAAGTGGTTTTGTACCCTGCTCAGGCTTTGTGAATATTTTTTACTTAGCATTCTTGTGGCAATAGAGAAACGATATAGGAACAAGGCAGTCGGGCAAGCATGAAAGCTTAGAAGTGTTAGGGACCCAAGCTCCTTATATTTTGCAGCTTTGAACCTCAATTTGTGGCCTCTGTTTCATCATCCAATATTGCTGCTGAGCTATGACATCCAAATAGACACATCCCAGAGAGTGGGAAACCAACAAGGGGTGACAAAGGAGAAAAATGCTCTTTTTAAGAAGACCTCCTGGAAATTAATTATAGTCGCATCCAGCTGTAAGGAATGAGAATCAGAAAAGATGTAGTCTTTATCCTATTGCCTGTTCCTAGATTAAAACTGGGGGTTCTATCACCAAGGAAGAAGGCTAGATTCTGAGGGACAACTGGTAAACCACATGTGCCAATAAAACATACTGAGAGAAAGAAGGTTACCTATTTCCCCACCTCTGTTCTCATGTAGGGCTCTTACCAAGTGAAAGGAGGTTTCTAAACTTTAAAATACATTATTTTCTGGGTGGACTGTACAATTATAATACTCAATAATTAAAGAAATAAATTCAAAATAGAATTTTTTCCTATGGCATTTTACTGCTTATGCAATTTTGCTTTTTGCCAAAGGGATAAAGACTTGTCTTCAGTAATAGTTCCAACAGTGTCCAATTGTCTAAATAATTCATCTAGTGTTAGCAAGTGTTACAACGAAGCAGAATTTGTTTTTATCGTTAAGTGGTCATCAAGCAAAACAGGAGAAGCCATCTGGGCTGAAAGGCTAGCTTTCAAAAGACATTTTGGGGTGTGGCAACAGGACTAAAAGCAAAGGAGTAATCACTTCTGCACTTACTGAACCACAGTTCATTCCCACACTGTAGAATTCATCTGGCAATATATATTTAACTATATTTTTGAGTGCGAAATTCAAACATAGTAAGAAAATATGTACCAATAATTTAAACTATGCATCAATAATTTAAACTATAACAAAATATAATTTCCCTATTCTTGGGTTCTTAACTCCAAATCAAATCTTTTTAAAAATTTTTTAATGTTTATTTATTTTTGAGAGAAAGAATGACAGAGCACGAGCAGGGGAGGAGCAGAGAGAGAGAGGGAGACACAGAATCCGAAGCAGGCTCCAGGCTCTGAGCTGCCATCACAGAGCCTGACGCGGGGTTTGAACCCACGAACTTCAAGCTCATGACCTTAGCTGAAGTTGGACACTTAACAGAGTGAGGCACCCAGGTGCCCCTCCAAAATCAAATCTTAAGTTCTCCTGAGCAGAGCTATATTTTTAAGGATGTTAAATGAAATTTACAGATTAACTTTGGTTGTTTTACTTGCCTGCATGTACACACCCATGTAAACACACACACACATACACACACGCGCTCATTGGCTAGAAATTGAAATCATTTCCTCCTTAACTCCACATGCTCTTACAGAACCTGCTCATATCTGTTCTTCAATCCCTAAAAAGTAAGCTGTAGGGCAAATTACTGGCTATTAGTAATTGAAACAGTGATAGTCACCTAACCTCAGATGGGAAAACCATGCAGTTCTCTCTCCCAGAAGTTTGTAATTGAGACACAGCAACTCTAAGCTCTTAAGTTAATGACCTGAGAGAATTTTGGTGGAGCCATTGCCGATCACATCTCTGCCTAAGTATTGGACATCAGCCTTTGGAAAGAATAAAGAATGAGGCACACAACCAGAGTTACGAGAAACCATGAAGTTCAAGAATAACACACACAGAGAGAGAGAGAGAGAGAGAGAGAGAGAATAATTAGCTGTCTGTTTCCAATGACTTTCCTGGCTTCAATCCCTCATGAAGCCAAATCAATCTATTTGCATCTGGGCCAAATTATTGTCTTCTTTCCTATCACAAGCTCCCATGATCAACTATACAAACTACTATCTAAAGCTAATCTCTCCACTTGTAAACCAAATCATATCCTTTGTCTCCTAATCAAGGATATCATTCCAAATATTATCCTCAATTTCCTCTGCAACATCAATTTTTTTTCCCACTACTAAATCATTCCTCCAGTGCCAAAGCAATACATGGAACATAGTAAATGTTAAATAAAATTTTTAATAGGCTCATCAAAAGGGAAAAGCATAGTCCATAGAAATCAGGGCTTCAAGAAAATAGATTAGCAATGTGACAGTGAGATGAGGGAGTAGGGAGCAAGAGGGAAATGCTATACCACCAGAGAACTATTTAGAAAGATCACAACCCCAAGATGTTGGCCCAGTACAAGACTGAGATTTCATCGCAAGATGACAGAATGCTATTTCAGGTCCACACTTTATCACAATAGCAACAGGATTCCAGTATAATCAAAGTGGACTGTAGCTGAAAACTTCAGGACAAAGACTCTTTCTGAGGGGGAATGCTGAGGGAAACCCCAAGTCAAGGAAGGAGACAAAAACAAGATCAGTAGAGGAATTTTTAAGGCTCTGACAACTGTTAACAACAGCAGACACTAATATAGCCCAGCTTCTAGCCCAATTAATATAAAGACACCCACCATTGGCTTATTCACCTTAGTTCCTATTATTTGATACAACATGTCCAACTTTTAAAAGTAGCCTAAGGAGACATAGTGATTACATGTAATGTAGTGTTCTGGATGACACCCTGGAAAAGAAAAGGCACAGTGGAGGAAAACTAAGGAATTCTGAATAAGATGTGTACTTTCATTAATAATAATATGTCTAGAGTGGTTCACTAATTAAGACAAATGTACCACATTCATGTGAAATTACAACAAGAGGCACTGGGTAAGAAGTATATGGGAACTCTGTACTAGGAGTACAATTTTTCTGTCAATCTATAACTATTTTAAAAGGTAAAAGCTAATTTAAAAAATCAAAACAGAAGATGAAAATCATTGTCAGGTAATTGTCACTCAGCGTCATATTGCTTCCTTCTCTGTTCGTTACAAATATCCCTCTGAGGGGAGCCTGGGTGGCTCAGTTGGTTAGGCATCCAACTCTTGATTTCGGCTCGGGTCATGATCTCATGGTTCATGAGATCAAGCCCCACGTCGGGCTGTATGATCACAGCACAGAGCCTGGCTCGAGATTCCCTCTCTGTCCTTCCCTTGCTAGCTCTCTGTCTCCCAAAATAAATAAATAAACTTAAAAAATATATATATATATATATCCCTCTGAGATCTGAGATCATGAAATACCAACAGTTTTCACACAAAGCAAAACATCTTAGAAGCAAGTGTCCTAAAAAATAACATAAAATACTTCGTTTTTTTTAAATTTTTTCTTCTACATCAACAAGACGTTCAATAAGGCTGATAGTGTCATGTAGAAGAGAAAAACTTCTCTCACTATTTCTCTAAAGTCTAAGCTAGGCTTATGGGTGGGGAGAGAAGAAAAATTATTAATATTTACAGCTGTTAGCTTTGACAGGTCTTGGCATTTTCTGTTATTTCACAGAGAATATTTTCCTTGGGGTGGGAGGTAGATGTTAAGCATCTACTTTCGATGTCTACAGATCAAGGCAAAACAGGAGTTAGCATGCTGGAGACTTGTTCTCCTGTCTTCCTTAGGCTCATGGAAGACAGCAACACCTGAGCCTCGTCTGTTCAATTTAGCTCTGTTTTTATAGCTCAAGAAACATTTAGCAAGTGATTACTAAATACAAGCTAATAACTAAGGATGACTAAAGTTTCAGCTTTGAAGAAGTTTACAGCCAAAAAAAGATTGTCATATACTTAATAGCTATAACAAAATATATAAATTCTGTACTATGAAGTGATGGATGGAGACGTAGATTTAAAAATTAGAAATATAGGGGCACCTGGGTGGCTCAGTGAAGTGTCCCACTTGGGCTCAGGTCGTGATCTCACCGGTCGTGAGTTTGAGCCCCACGTGGGGCTCTATGCTGACAGCTCAGAGCCTGGAGCCTGCTTTGGAGTCTGTGTCTCCCTCTCTCTCTGCCCCTCCCCCACTCATGCTCTGTCTCTCTCTCTCTCAAAAACAAATAAATATTAAATATATATATATATATTTTAAAAAAAGAAAAATTAAAAGTATGATTCCTGAAATGTAACAGCTTCCATATTAGAAAAAAAAGGATCGCAGAGACACAAGCATGTGAAAGAATTTAAGGTCACATTCGTATACTGTAAGAGGATAATTATCACAACCCAGATAGTTCAGAAATGCATTTTCTGAAGTATAAACTCTTTCTTGCCATCCTCGCCTTCCGACATTTCTCCTTTCTAATTGATAGTGAGCCATATTGACCCCAATAACATTCCCATGAGTATTTAAAAAAAAAAAATAGCTGAAGTCTGGGCATCTCCAAAATAATTGTTCCCTACACTCATTTTGGAACCTTGAAGCCAGTTAATTTTCTTCACATCACTCTGCAGGGTCATCCAGAATGCAAGCCCTTGGGATGATCCACCTTTTCCTCCAGCCTCATTTCCACCTCACTGGTCTTCCACACGTTCCTAGCTCCTCACTTCCGAATTTCACCTCCGCCTGCTCCATTGTACTCTTTGAACCTCCAAATCCTCTGTAAATAAACTTCTCCCTCCAGGGTGTTTTTCCTCCTTCCCTTACCCTGAAGTCTTCCCTCTTGATTCCAATCTGTGTTAGACACTTTCTCCTCCATGCTTCCACATCTACTCCTTAAATTTACTCCAGAGCTGGTTACTTTGTTATCCTTCTGCTTCCCATTCGTATTTGCATTCCCAGGACCGAGCAAAGGGCTTACTAAACATTGAATAAATGATTGAATGAACACAAGAACAACACCTAGCAAACGCAGGTCTGTACGATGGAAATTGCACATGTATACAGTTTCGAGGAACAGTTGATTGTATTTGGATTGGAGTTAACCAAGCAAAGATACAGCTCTCAGTTAAGTGAACCAGAGGATTCATCTCTGAAAATATAACTTATAGCACTTAAAATGAAAAAAAAAAAAAAAGGTGATTAAATTTTCTCTTTTTTTCCCCTCCAGCCCTGCTAAGTCCCTGAGGAAATGTAATAATACTATCAGTTTGACAGCTTTTCTCTATGAACCTTTTACACTTACACATCATGATGACAGATGCTGATGAGGTAAGAGTAAACAGCAGTTTTCACAACACCCACGTGGTCAGTAAGAGGCAAGTCACAGGTTGGGAAGGTGTCCTCCTGATCACCGATTGTATTCTAACAGCCGCACTGCTCAGATGAGGGTGAGCGGCCAAAATGTTAGCTGTTGCCAGAGCTTCCTAGATTCATTGACGAAGGAAGCCCTCAAAAAATATATATAAAAACGTACCCATCATGTTACCTTCCTCACCAGAATGAGCAGTGGATATCCAGTAATAACTCCAAGAATTCAATAATTCAATTCATGCTGGTGGGCATTTATATTTTGTGAACTTTTCTACATAACTGTTACATAATGATAAAAAAAATGAATCTCATGACTTAATATTACAGAACTAGGAAAACTCACTCATAAAAAGTTACAAGTTAAATTTACCATTAATAATTATATAAGTAGTAAAGGTCAAAGAGGAATTAGATATCAATAATTGGACACAGAACAATTTTTTGACTTTTCATTCCAGCATTACGTTTGTACAAAGATTTCTGTAGGAATGACATTGCTGTAGGAAATAAAATAACAGGCAGTAATCATTTTGACAGCTGGGTTAGGAAAATAATTCCATGTTTCTTCATCTTCATCTAAAGTAGAGATGCTTGAAAAGATACTTGTTATGATCAGTACAGAACTTAACTTACAACAGTCTCTCCCCACTCAAATGCTTCTCTGAGCCGTTTGAGAAATAATAGCAGCGAGTAAGATGCACTGGGGTGAAAGTATCACCTTTATTAATCTTTAAGTTGGTATGGAAGAACGTGGCTTCAATGGTCAGCAACAATGTGTTTCAAATACTGCACCACAGAATTAAACAGACTCACCTACTCAGTCTCGGGCAGGGCTGAAATCCACCACCCTTCCCAGAGGGCAGAGCCTGTCTGAGATAATTGAACACCATAGAAAAGCAGACAGGGGGTATAATTCCAGTGGGCAGGAGCCCCCAAAGAGAAAGAGAATGGAAGTGGGGGGAGCTCTCTCTGTGTCTCATCCCTCCTCTCAAACTCACCAAGCAGGGAAGATTGAATGGAAAAGGGTGATGGCCAAAAGTGAAGACAAGTAAGAATGACATCCAGAAAATGAAATACAAACTGAGAAATGCTGGATGTCACCCTAATTCATGTCCCCCAGCAAGGATGGAAAGATCAGGAATTCAGAGGCAGTGTTTCCCCACTCCCAAAAGCTACTTTGCTTTTGCTGGTCTCTGATTTGTGCTTTGTTACCATTTGCAAAACCTCCTTCTTCATATATACTATAATGGGTAACATCTATTCTCCTAGCTGGACTATAAGCTCCCTGAGGGCAAGGAATATATCTGTTACTATATTTATACCTCCACAGCATCTAGTGCAAAGCCCGGTGAAGAGTTGATGCTCAAATATTACTCATTGAATGAGTGAGTGGTGAGTGAGTGAGAGAATATGAATAATACCCAGGCATGACTCGGCAAAGCCTACCACCTTTGCCACAGAAAAACCAATTTCTCCCTTTGTATGTGATCCTGTTAAACTTGGCTCTAATCTCTTTCTCTCTCAATCTCTCTCTCCCTCCCTCCCCCCCCCATACACACACACACACACACACACACACACACACACACAATGGAATATTTGTCATAGAAGAACAGAGTCCCCTATTGAATGCTGCTTGTCTCATGACTGGGAAGCCAGGAGGACTTCCAGGATAAGGGACAGCAAGCAGGGGACAGGCTAAAGAATGGCATGCTCTGTCTGAGGTGTTTGTATGTGAGGATGTAGAAGATACGGAGCATAATTATGCAAATGAAGAGAAACAAATTAGCCAGGCAACAGCTTTTTCCTTTTTCTTCATTTTATGTAAATATATTATTTTTCAAATCATAACAGTATATAACACTTTGAAAGCATGATAGGGAGCAGCTATAATTATTTAACATGAGAATGTATTTGCTGCGACATCAAATGAGGCAGTTTAACACCGTTTTGAAGATTGGCTTTGTAGTCACACAGATCTCAGCTCTGACCTCTTACTAGTTACATGATCTCAGTTAAATCGCTTAATCCCTCAAAGCTCAGTTTCTCATCTGGAAAATGTGAACAACAACAGCTACCTCGCAGAGCCCTATGTGAGATGCGCCTGAGAAAGTGCCCAACACACACACACAACAGTGAATACATGGTAGCCATTGTTATTTTATCTTCACACGCTTTGTAAACTGTAAATTGCTACATAAATGTAAGGGAGTATTATCATTAGTATTATTGTAGGAAATTTCACTGCTGTTTCACAAAAAGGCAACAGCTAAATAGAGGTTGTTTCATTCCGTATCCATGCATTCCATGGAAGCTAACAGCTGTGCGTTAATGGCTGCCTCATTCCCCGGTGGGATGTGAGCCGTATTATAATAGAAAAGGTTATATCCTCGTTAGGCACATAAGGTATGTTGTGGAGCAGAAAGTCACATGTCAGATGTCTTTTATCACTTGTCATCTTGTCATGCTTGTTAAGTCTAGGGATACATATAAATTCATAACAGTTTAGGGGTTGTGATTTTTTAATTGCTTTTTCACATTTTCTCTTAAATGCACATCTTTTTACTTGATGGCTCTGGGGTTAAATGTTTAATGTGGGACATTGTCACTGCTGTGTACTTCAGTGTATAGTCATTGTAATTAAGATTTCAAGTGACTCTGGTTCTGAAGTGCATTGCCTCTGGTTTGCATAATGCACAATATATTCATTGTTGTGGCTTCCTTTGCATAAATCAATCTTATTAATATCTTACTCATCTTCTTGCCTTCCAGAGCCTTGAATCCAATTAATTCTTTGAAGGGAGAAATGTCAGGACTCAGGCAGCGAGGGAGATCTGCATAATTCTAGTCCGTTTTTCAATAAAATTTGTACTATAGATGGTCACATGATTTATTAGCCAAGTTTAACTCTGCCGCCTCTTTGTTTCTCGAGGAAACAAGAACAGACATTCGTATCTACATATAATGTGCAGAGAACTGGAGTAAAGGGGTTAAAGAAAAAGAGTGGGCATCAAGCTACAACAGTGAATCCCAGCTGGTTTCTCTAACTGATATTCTAGAGGGAGTCCCAGCTTGAAAAGGAGAACAGTGAAAGCATTGTCATTACGAAAACTTGAGGCAACGAATATTCTATTCTGCTGGCACAAAGGGGAGGGGTCACCATGCTGGTAGTGGTGGCAGACCGTCTACTGACAACTAAGCTTAACGCTGACAACTCCCACCCCAGTGGGTGACATAGAATGAAATTGCAGGACCCAAATGCAGAAGAATTCCCCCAGCCAATTTTACTTAGACCCAGCTGGGCCTGGTGTGAAACCACACACCACACACACACACACACACACACACACACACACAATCCCTCTGAAAACAAAGTGGAAATTGTGAAAAGGGAAAAAGTTTGTCCTCTTTACAGAGCATCTTGGAAAGCTAATAATGACATCCACAATCAAGTGATACATGAATCTCTTCACAAGTCACCTGCTTCTTATTCCCTACAGAAGATCATGTGTACTTCCGATCTCAACAACATGGTTGTTTCTTCCCAGCCGTGTCTGCAATAGAAGTCCATTTTCTCTCTAGCTAGAAAGGAATCTTCACTGTGCCAGTGCACCTCAGTCTCCTCTAAAAAGTTTACCAATAAAATGGCTCCGGATATGCAAACATTTCTATTTGCACAAAATAAAAGATAACTGAAATAAGAAAAAAAGTGCCATGACAATATTTAATAACTTCCTCTAGTCCTACTTTCCTGTGTTCCACTTTTAGTAGACCAATATAAAATTTGAGGGTGGGTTTTCTTTGAAATCTTAGAAATTTATCCATCAAACATTTATTATGCTCTTCTTGTGCCAGATTTTATATTGAACCCTAGAAACATGAACTCAATTCACACATTTATGCATAAAAATGCATTGAGTATTGGGCTCCCACTTTGGGCCATGATGGAGTAAATGGTATTGGATTTATTCTTCCTCTAAGGCAGCTATAAACATGGACAAATAATAAGTGGAAATTTTTTTCGAGTATTGAACAACAGAGAGCACTGGTTCTGATGATTAAGAGACAGGAAACACACAAAGGGAGCTACACATTCACTGCCATTTTCTTCCTTGGGGCATTTTCTTGGCCACCCCGGTATATGGAACCCAGGAGAAGAGCAATGATCTCAGTGATGTGAGGAGGCAGAATAGGTTGGGGCTGTTGAGGTGACTGAAATTCACATATCACGGTATAGCTAAGAGAAAGCAATACAGATGGGACCCCAGATATGGGTGTGGTGGTTACCCTTGGGTACTTGTCTGAGTACTGAACTGAACATAACAACACAAAACCCCAAGGATATAGCAGAGAGAGACTCATGGGTGACAAAGAGCTGAACAAAGATATTAAAGTCAGGCCATTCTGAGAGGAGTTGGTGTCCTAACCATGCCAGAGTTGAGAGACCTTGTTGAGCACTAGGCATTCAAATGTGACCCAGAGAGGCCATGCCTTAAGAATAAGTAGCACTCCCAAGAATAGCAGTCATGACCTAGAATGATGACTAGACCAAAATATATGTGGCTCAGTAAAGCCTAAAACCAATCCAGACAGTGTCAAGAGGATTCACCAGTTATTTGATTTGCTTGCCAGAACAAAGCTCAGAATGATCCTGACTCCTCACAATGTGTCATCCACAATGATACCCGGTGCACAATAAAAAAGACACTAGATGTGCAAGGGAAGAGGGGCAGGAAAATGTGATCAGCAATAAAAAGAATAGCCAGGTAACAGCTACAGACCCCAATATTGTCCAGATGTTGGATTTAGCAGATAGACTCTTCAAAACATTGTAAATTTGTTCAAGAAACCATAGATGATGAGTGAAGGAATGGATGAAAAAGCTCAGCAGAGAAATGGAAAATTAAAAAAAAAAAAGAACTAAATGGAAATCCTAAACCTAAAAAAATACAATATCTGAAATTAAAAATTTACTGGCTTAGCTTAAAATCAGATTTTTTTTGTGGAAGAAGAATTAGTGAACATAAAGACAGATCAATAAAAATTACTCAAGTTGAAGAATAAAAGGACTAAAATTGAAAAAAAATGAACAGAGCCTCAATAATCTGTGGGACAATATAATTTCCTTGGATGATTGGCATCGAAGGGAGTAGAGACAGAATGACTTAGAAAAAATATTTTTAAAAGTAATGGAAGATATGCTCCCAAATTTCATTTAAAAAATTAATTAATAGGAGTGCCTGGCTGGCTCTGTCAATGGGGCATGTAACTCCTGATCTTTGGGGTTGTGAGTTCAAGCTCCATGTTGGGTGTAGAGATTGCTTAAAAATAAAATATTTTTGAAAATTTAAAAAAAAATTAATAGAATACTATGTGGCAATGAGAAAGAATGAAACATGGCCTTCTGTAGCAATGTGGATGGAACTGGAGAGTGTTATGCTAAGTGAAATAAGTCATACAGAGAAAGACAGATACCATATGTTTTCACTCTTATGTGGATCCTGAGAAACTTAACAGAAGGCCATGGGGGAGGGGGAGAAAAAAAGAGAGAGAGAGAGAGAGGGAGGGAGCCAAGCATAAGAGACTGTTAAAAACTGAGAACAAACTGAGGGTTGATGGGGGGTGGGAAGGAGGGAAAAGTGGGTGATGGGCATTGAGGAGGGCACCTGTTGGGATGAGCACTGGGTGTTGTATGGAAACCAATTTGACAATAAATTTCATATTAAAATTTTTTTTTAATTGATTCATAGACCCAAAATGTTTGCATAACCCTAAGCAGCATAAATACAAAGATAACCACACTGAGCCCCACCAAAGAGAAAAAAATCTTTAAGATATCCAGAAGAAGAAAAGACACATTACATATAGGAGAATAACCATAAGAATGACAACTAACCTCTCATTAGAACAAAATATTGGAGAAAATGGAACAAAATCTTTAAAGTGATGAGAAGCGTAATAGTTTTCTAGGACTGCCATAACAAAACACCATGGACTGAGGGCTTGAACAACACAAATTTATGCCTCACAGTACTAGAGGCTGAAAGTCCAAAATCAAGATCCTGAGAACATTGGTTTCTTCCGAGGACTATGAGGGAATTTGTTGGCTTAGAGATGGCTGTCTTCTCACTATATCTCTTCACACTGTCTTCCCTGTATGTGTGTCTCTGTATCCACATTTCATCTTTTCCTAAGGATAGCAGTCATATTGAGTTAGGGCCCCCTAGTGAGCTTGTTTTATGTTGATTGCCTCTGTAGGACCCTATCTCCGAAAAAGGCCATATTCTGAGGTACTGGGGATTCAGACATCAACATATGATAGGGGATGGAGGTACATGCCAATCAACCCATAGCAAAAGAAACTTTTATAAACCTGTCAAACTATGATTCTATATCCAGTGGAAAATGCCTCAAAAATAAGGATAAAATAGGGGTGCCTACATGGCTCAGTCAGTTAAGCGTCCAACTTTGTTTGGCTCAGGTCACAATCTCAAGGTTCTTGGGTTTGCGTCCCACATTCGGCTCTCTGCTTTCAGCACGGAAACTGCTTTAGATCCTGTGTCTCCCTCTCTCTCTGCTCATCTCTGCTCGTGCTCTCTCTCTCTCTGTCTCTGTCTCGAAAATAAACGTTAAAAAAACTAACAAGAATAAAACAAAGATTTTTTTTCAGGTAAAATAAAACCAAGGGAACTTTTCCCCAACCTTCTGGTTAGAAATGGTGTTTTTTTGTTTGTTTGTTTGTTTGTTTGTTTTTAATGTTAAAAAATGTTAAAGGAAGGGTGCCTGGGTGGCTCAGTTGGTTGAGCATCCAACTCTTGATTTCAGTTCAGGCCATGATCTCACGGTTTCATGGGGTTGATCTACAAGTCGGGCTCCACGCTGACAGTGAGGAGCCTCTTTGGGATTCTCTCCCTCTCTCTCTGCCCCTTCCCTGCTCATGTTCTCTTTCTCTTTCTCTCTCTCAAAATAAATAAATAAACTTTAAAAACATATTTAAAAAAAATTTTAAAGAAAATGCTAGGGGCGCCTTGGTGGCTCAGTCGGTTGAGCGTCCACGACTTCAGCCTGGGTCATGATCTCTCGGTCTGTAAGTTCAAGCCCCACGTAGGGCTCTGTGCTGACAGCTTGGAGCCTGGAGCCTGCTTCTGATTCTGTGTCTCCCTCTTTCTGCCCCTCCCCCACTCATGCTCTGTCTCTCTCTTAGAAATAAACATTAAAAAACATTAAAAAAAAAAAAAAAAAGAAAATGCTAAAGGAAGTTCTTTACATTGAAGGGCAATTTTACATAAAAGGTCAGATCTAAGGGCACCTGGGTGGCTCAGTCAGTTAAGTGACTCCTGATATCTGCTCAGGTTGTGATCTCGAAGTCCTGAGATTGGGCCCATGTCAGGCTCTGTGCTGAGTGTAGAACCTGCTTGGGATTCTCTCTCCCTCTCTCTTTGCCCCTCCCCCACTCCTGTTTTCTGTCTCTCACTCTCTCTCTTAAAATAAACAGATTTTTTAAAAATTAAACAAAAAAAATTTAATAAAAAAATAAAAGAAATCAGTTAATTCCTTCTAGTTGGGGGGAGAATGGTATGACTAGAAGGAGCTAATGATAAAAGTTTCTTGATGATGGAAATGTCTGTAACATGGTTGGTTACATATGTGAAGATACTTGTTAAGATTTATCCAATGATACACTGAAGATGTGTAAATTTTACTGTATATATTAGTTACTTACCCATCTTTGCTGCAACAAATTACACAAGCTTAGTGGCTTAAAACAATACAAATGTATTATGTCACAATTCTGTAGGTCAGAAGTCTGAAATGTGTCTCACTGGTCTGAAATCAAGGTGTCAACAGGCTGGTTCCTTCTGGAGGCTCTAAGGGAAAATGCATTTTTTTGCCTTTTCCACCCTCTAGGGGCTGCCTGATTCCTTGGCTCTTTCTTTCTTTCCATCTACAAAGCCAGCAATAGCTATTCAAGTCCTTCCACACTGCATTACTCTCACACTGACTCTTCCACACCTGAAGGACCTTTGTGACTGCACTGGACCAATCCAGATAATCCAGGATAATTTCCTTCCCTTAAAGTCAGTTCATTAGCAATCTTAATCCCATCTATACCTTAATTCTCCTCATCAAGTAACATTCACAGGTTCCAGGGATTAGGACATGGAAATCTTTGGGAGGCCATTGTCTTACCTACCACACTTTACGAGAATTTTACTCCAATAAAAACTATTTTTGTAAAAGCTACTGAATGCCTATTACATGCCAGTCATTATTCTAGATCTCTCTCTATATGTATGTATGGTTACATATTTATTTATTTTTGTGTGTTTTCCCTACTAAGCTTCTTGAGGCCAAGGAGGTTTGTTTGGTTTACTCTGATTAGAACAGCATCTGGCACATAGTAAGAGCTCAATAAAAATTTATTGAATTAATTAAAGTAAACTCAATCAGTTTCACCAATTTTAGCTGGTTTTATTGACAATGTTGATTAAATGACTTGTTGGCAGAACTTTACGTGGACAGAATCACAAAAATCCAGAGTTTATAAACCCTACTAAAAAGTATTTGTGTATGAACCATTAAATATCAGTATTAGAATATCTTTATCACCTAATCGGACAGCCTAGTTCTAATGCCAGGACACAGAGAACAGAGCCATCCACTGAACAAGTCAGAATTGGTATTGGAATACAGAATTTTCTCAGAAAAAAATTTGGTTCAGGAGAAATACTCAAGAATTTACTTCCTGACGTATTTTGGCTATTTATATTGTTACTCCTTGTGATGCCGAATTACATTTTTTCTTTTCTTTAAGTTTATTTATTTATGTTGAGGGAGGGAGAGCAAGAGCGAGAGCGAGAGCGAGAGAGAGAGAGAGAGAGAGAGAAAGTGCATGCAAGTGGGGGAGGAGCAGAGAAGGAGGGAGAGAGACAATCCCAAGCAGTCTCTGTGCTGTCAGCTCTGAGCCTGTCTCCTGGCTTGAGCCCACAGCTATGAGATCAGGACCTGAGCCAAAACCAAAAGTCAGTCGCTCAAACTGCTCAACCAACTGAGCCACCCAGGCACTCTGAATTACATTTTTTCAAACTAAAACATATGGTGTTAGAAATGTTACCAAAAATGGGCGCCTGGGTGGCTCAGTCTGTTAAGCATCAGACTTCAGCTCAGGTCATGATCTCATGGTTTTGTGAGTTCAAGCCCCATGTCAGGCTCTGTACTGACAGCTCAGAGTCTGGAACCTGCTTTGGAATCTGTGTCTCCCTGTCTCTCAGCCCCTTCCTTGCTCATACTTTCCCTCTCTCTCTCTCTCTCTCTGTCTCTCTCTTTCTCAAAAATGAAGAAACATTAAAAAATTTCTTTTTAAAGTTTTAAAGAAATGTCACCAAAAAGAATACATTTTCCTCTTATTTATTATTTTTCTAAACGTTTATAAAAGTGAACCCCAGAAAACCTTATGTTTTGTACCATCATTTCTAATATTTTTAAATAATCAAAGTCTCAGTTGTCTTCATAACTTCATAAGATCAGGCATGAATACATAATGTTTAAAAAAAAGTAAAGACCTTGCATTTGGCTGTGCTTGGCAGGACATAAAAGTGTTGCTTCTTCCTGCCCCTCCCAAGATATTTGTGTTCCCTTAAAAAATAAATGCAGCAACGATACGTAAATTCACCAACAGCTTCTGAGTTTCCTCTTACTCCAGTTTGTGTTTCAAATATCACAGCTGAAACTGTGATTCTTTATAAATCTATCCATGAGAGAACAAATAATTTATTCCATTGAAGAGTTGATTAAATATTGATTACATTTATATTATAGAGTAATCCTAATACCATTAGCATACATATACTGCAATGATCTCTTAACTTCCAAGGATCTACTGATCAAAGATGTCTTATTTTAAGATAATTTTTATCTTAAAATTTATATGGTGTGATCTTACCCAACACTAATGATCATCATAATCAGATGGTTTTATTCATAAACTTTTTCTTTTAAAAAAATGTGCGTGTGTGTGTGTGTGTGCGCGCGTGTGTATTACTAAAGCTATCCGTGGAAAAAAGCAATCAAGGGCTTTCATATAATAAGTACCTGCTGTGGCCTGAATGCTTCTGCTCCCCTCAAATTCATATGTTGAAGCCTTGAACTCCAATATGATGATATTTGGAGATGAAACATTTGGGAAGCGATTAGGTTGAGATAAAGTCATGGAGGTGGAGCCTTCAGGGTGGGATTAGTGCCCTCATAAGAAGGGGAAGGGTCCTTTCTCTCTACCAGGTGAGGACACAGCAAGAAGGCAGTCATTTGCAAACCAGGAAGAATTTCCCTACCAGACACAGAATCTGCCAGTGCCTTGACCTTAGATTTCCGGACCTCTAGAACTGTGAGAAATAAATGTCTGCTGTTTAAGCCTCCCAGGCTATGGTATTTTGTTAGAGCAGCTCAAGCTGACTAAAACAGCATCTTAGATCCTTGAAGACATGAGGACAGTCAATGGAATTCAGCGGAGCCAAGAATTCTAAAGGGTACAAATACATGTAAAAGGGGGACTAAATGGACTGTATCCATGAAAAAAGCATAGAAATCTTACAAAAACAATTTACTGGACAAAAAACAAACTACAAGGGGCACCTGGGTGGCTCAGTCAGTTAAGCATCCGGCTCTGGATTTCCACTCAGGTCATGATCTCACAGTTCATGAGTTCAAGCCCTGTTTTGGGTTCATTGCTGTCAGCACAAAGCCCACTTGGGATCTTTTCTGCCCACCTTGCTCTCTGCCCCTCCTCCACTCATGCTGTCTCTTTCTCAAAAATAAATGAATAAACATTTTTTTTTTAAGTAAGAAACTACAGAACCCTCTGTGGGTTGTTCTGTGCTTGACAAAATTAACTTGGACTGGAAAATGCAACTGACCAAAAAGCTATAGTACCTTGAGAAGAAGTAATAACTCAGATAATAATAATAATAATAATAATAATAATAATGGAGAATTTTTATTTCATCATAAGAGATTGAAAAACAAAGTTAGTATAAGGACAAATAATTAACTTTTAGAACAGGAGGCTTTGAAGCCCTCAAGAAGCCTGGAAATGACTTAATACAACTTCTCAAAGCTCTTGAATAAATATCGGCCAAAGCACAAAATGAGACCTGGGGTTGGGGGTGGAAGAGTATTATGAAGAAGCAAGCATCCTTTTAAAATAGAAAAATGGCTAAAGAAAGGAGAAGAAGCAAATTCAAACAAGAAATTAAGGAAAAACCAGAAATTATGCAGATTCCAAAAGAAGAAATTCAAGGACAGTTTTGCAAAGGAGTGAAAATGCATTTTTAAAATTTCAAGAGAGACAACCAGGTTCAAATTCTGAGGGAATGTTTCATGATTACAGAACAAAGCATGCAATCAGTAGATTTAAAGGCAAAAGCAACGAGTCTTTGGTTGTTGTTTAGAGCATTTAACACAGCGCCTAGAATGTGAAGATCTCTGTTTTTTTTTTAAGTGGATTCATCTGGAGCACCTGGGTGGCTCAGTGGGTTAGGCGTCCAGCTTCTGATTTCAGCTCAGGTCATGATCTCATGGTTTCATGAGCTCAAGCCCCACATCAAGCTCTCTCTCTCCACCCTCCCCAGCTCATGCTCTGTCTCAAAATACAGTTAACAAATTTTTTTAAAATAAATAAAGTGGATTTATTTGATATCCTTTTTGGTCTTTACTTTAGAAAAAGGAAGATTTCCACTTTCAAATTGCCTTTTGAAACAAAGAGATCAAAGATATTATATTGAAAAATAATAATAAACATGCTGATACCCTATACCTAATCAGAAGAAACTAGGAAGTAAGTTAGAGATAGAAAAAAATAATAATCTGTGCTAAACTTTTGAAGAAACGCAAAAGTTTAATTGTAGAGTCAATGGCATAACGAAACTTGTATTTCACAAGACCTGGGGGTCTGATGGATTGCCCTTAAGCTTCATCCACATGAAAGATTACGGGGGATACCTTGGGTTCTAAAGTCAGTGGGTCTCATTTCCTTACTGGCAAGTAGGGTCTCTGGACACACAAACATCCAATGTGGGAAGAGGGAACCTGTTTTTTGTCAGGCAAAATTCTGCACGCCTGATTTAATGTCTCAGAGTGCTTTCCCAAACCCTGGTCAAATAAAATGTACTAATTTCCTAATTGCACATGTTATTTTACTAGGCTCTACATATACAGTGATTTTAATGGACAAGGCTCTTAATCTAGCATAAGCAAATCCTTAAGGCATATTACACTAATTTGTCACCAATCTGAGCCTTGAATTTTTTATCTAGTCAGTCCTTCCTTCATTTTTGAATTTCTACTTCAAACTCCACACTCCAAATACTTCATCCCTGAGCAAATAGTGTCAATAAAGTATCTGCAATCGTTCTAAAAATAACACATTGTCACCCTTGCAAAGAGATTCAAATGGTCACACTTTTAAAATTATAAGCCTATCGGGGTGCCTGGTGGCACAGTTAAGCATCCGACTTCAGCTCAAGTCACAATCTCGCCATTAGTGACTTTGAGCCCTGTGTTGGGCTCTGTGCTGACAGCTTGGAACCTGGAGCCTGCTTTGGATTCTGTGTCTCCCTCTCTCTCTGCCCCTTCCACACTTGAATTCTGTCTCTCTGTCAAAAATAAATAAACATTTAAAAAAATAACAAAACAAATAAATAAAAAAATAAAAGCGTAAGCCTATAAATAACACTTAATGGAGTAGCTTAATAAGAAGAAAAGATAAAAGAAAATTCCAAATAAATAATTTGCTTTCTTTTTTCCTAATGTTTATTTATTTTTGAGAGCGAGACAGAGACAGAGATAGGGCATAAGCAGGGGAAGAGGAGAGAGAGAGGAAGACACAGAATCTGAAGCAGGCTCCAGGCTCTGAGCTGTCAGCTTGGAGCCCCACTTGGGCCTTGAACTCACGAACTGTGGGATCATGACCTGAGCCGAAGTCGGATGCTTAACCAACTGAGCCACCCAAGCATCCCTAAATAACTTGTTTTCTATGGGCATTGCCCATAGTGCAATACTTGAGTGCAATATTTGCACTAAAATCATGCCTTTCTATACCTGAAACTAATGTACCATTGTGTGTCAACTATAATTTAAAAAATTTTGTTTAATTAAAAATGAAAAGAATGCCTTTCTGACTTGTAGACTAGAAACATGAAAAATTAAATAGACTTCCACAGTCAATGGAAGAATCTGGAAAGAATCTGAGTCACTGAAATTAAATAATCGATTGATTGCCCCATTCCTTCTGCTTATCCCTAAGGACAGTTTTCAGTGCCTCATACCTTTCTGCTGTGATCCTCTTGAACTATCTCTCTGGTTCAGGACTCAGAGTAATAAGGAATGATTTCTTTGCATGAAGAAATACCTCCAGATCATGTTTGAAATTCTTTACATACATAGTTCATTCATATGATTTCACATTATTTACATGGTTTGGGTTTGTTGATGAAAAAATACAATCCAGTTGAGAACTGCTCTTCCAGTCTGAAGGGTTAATGAAAGCTACAGAATGAAGTTGTTATATTCAGAGCATGACCTCCCAAGGTTGACAGTGACAATTAGTGAACAGGACTATGTGTCTCCTCCCCACCACCTGGCTGCCAGAGTGTATGTTAAATGAAAATAAGTCAGATTGAATTGTGCCACACATGCAAACATATCTTTACAAGCAGGTACAGAACCAGCAACCAGTTCCCATAAGCTTAATAAAGTCTTCCCTCAGAGTACCCCTGTTATGGACTGAATGTTTGTACCTCACCCCAAATCCATAGTCGAAGCCCTAACCCCCAGTGTGATGGTATTTGAAGGTGGGATCTTTGGGAGGTAATTAGGCTTCACTAAAGTCATGAGAGTTAACCCTCTATGATGGAAGTAGGCTCCCTCATAAGAAGACTCAGACTCCAGAGTGCTCTCTCGCTCTCTCTCTCTCTCTCTCTCATTCTTTCTCTCTGTTTCTCCATTATGTGAGGATATAGCAAGAAGGCAACCATCTACAAGTCAAGAAAAAGGTTCTCATCAGAACTGAGCCATGATAGCAACTTGATCTTGGACTTCTCAGCCTCTAGAACTGTGAGAAGTAAGTGTCTGTTATTGCAGCCTGAGCTAAGACAACTCTTGGCTCTAAAAAGCATGCTGTAGGAAATTCCAAAGGAGATCTAATGATATTTTGAAGATAGGATCAATAAGCCTTTTAGATTTCCAGTACGGGAGACACAAATGACTAAAGGGAGTTCTAGAGCTAAGGTGTCCACACCTTAGCACATTTCATGTGCACATTTCACCTCCACACATTTCATGCCACTATATTTATTGGCTTTTGCTGGGTCATTTATATATATATATATATATATATATATATATATATATATATATATATATAAAAGGATAAAAATGCCTGTTCAATCTTTCTAGTCGACTATTTACCCTGAACACTACTCATTCCTCCAGTGAAGAATTATTTGTAACACCCCTTTGTCTAAATAACAAAACCCTCTCTTGCAGATTTAGATAACAATATTTAACTAGCTAGCTCTGGAGTTTGGATTCCTGATTATGATTTTTCAAATGCTAACTAATCACTTTTAAGTAGATGGTGAATTACATACAATATAATAGAGACAAAGCTACTTCCATTTTTTAAAAAGGCTACCATTATATTAAAAATAAAATGTCACCAATTTTCTGTATATTTTGAATGTTTACATTTAATAATCCTTTAACATAAAACACCTACAACAGACTATTAATTCATAGTCCACTATAGTCAGTGTGGTCTGGGAAGGGGACACGAGTGGAAATTGGTGATAAATGTCATTTTTCAATGCTGTAACTGTGATATTTGGCAGGTTGATTTGGAAATGACACCAAAGTCTGAAAAGAAGTCCTTGGTATGAAGAAAGTTAGGCCTGAGCCAAACAGCATGACCTGGTACCATCTCTTCAACCCTAACTCAGGCCTTGATTCTTAAGATTCCAATGGCTTTGAAGTCTTCGCTAAGGAGTCTGCCTAAACCAAGGTCACCGTGATTTCAACTATGTCATGCTATCTCCCATGTGAGGCCACTCACAGACAAGTTCTAGCTCAATTGTAGTAGTCACACATGTAGTCTGATCCGGGCAACCCTTCTGATATGCACAAATGTAGTCCTCTTTTTACCATTTATTAACTAGATGAGTCTTACCTTTACTGCATTTGAGACAAATCTGAAAATATCAGGTAGTAATGGAAAATTCACCAAAACTGGATGAATTCTTTTTCACTGAATTCACAAGTAGAATGAGTAGAGTGGCATATTTTGATCCCTGAAACTTTTTAATGTCTTTGGTGGGTTGTTAATGAGTTGCCGGTAACTAATCCCCAGTGAAGAAAATTCTTTAAGAGTTGCTATAACTCAGATTAAGACAATTCATTAAAGTGTTCAGGAATAAACAGTTCTCACTTTATAATAACTTTATAACCTCTACACATATGCCATCAATAAAAGATGAAACAGAGAAAAAAACACACACAAGTAAGTTTTCAGCTGTCCTTCAAACTAAAGAGAATTTTCCTTTGTTCCTAAACCTCTTTCTACCCTATTGTCCTTAATGGCTATGAAGCTCTTGGTTTGGTCTCCCTCCTTGGCTTTTATCAAAAGTTTACCAGGCAATATGGAAAAGCAGTGTATTCCTACTTCACGGAGCCATGAGTTTCTTCTGGTTAGTTCTGGCTTCTTATGGATATCTAATTCACACATTTAACTGGACTGACATAAATCCTAATAAGACCTACAGAGCAAATTTCCCCCAGTCTTCTTCTGGCTAAGGGTTCAACTCTTGGGCTAGCAACATTCCTATCTGACTTCACTCTCCCTTGAGAGGTACATTAGAATCCACAGCAATTGACTCACCAATTAGCTCCATTTCTGGTTGAGATGCATCCAGAGAGCTTATAAAAAAAAAATCTATGACCCACAATGGGCTAAATGTATTATATTTAATGCCAGAGGAGATCTGTTGCTAGGTTCAGGTATACTTACGCTCTGTTAAATCACATAAGATTAATGATTGCTTCTTCTGGAACCAATTAATTGCTTGGGGTCTCTCTCTTACCTGGAATATATAAGATTAGTAAGAGCTATTTGGATTTTAATATTTAATGTGTATAAGAGATTTGGAGTTTTAGAAAATTTGAATTCACATTAAAGGAAACACATATTCTCACATTGTGTAAGGGTCAATTGCATCTTATGAAACCAACATCATAGAGCCATTGAATGTTCCGTCACTGCTACACAACAAACTTTCTTCTACCATAAATAGAACTTTAGACAAGTTATTCCTTCTAATAAGTACATGACAAAATGAAATAAACTGCCATAAAATTAACTTTGCAGAGTGGTCCAGTCATTCTAGATGACAGTTGCCTGAAGCACTGTTTCCGACATACCCCTAACCAGGCAAAATCTCCTTCAGAGGTTTCCAGTGAGGAGACAATGATCTTAGGAAGACAGAACTAACTAAATGGCTCTTGGTTTCAAAGGCCAATATAGGGTCAAAATTAGTAGTCATTGACTTCAATTATATTTTTTAAGAAGTCAAAGGTTTGTCACACAGATAAAGATACATAAGAAATCTAAACAATGCACCTCCAATTAATTTATGTGTGTGTCTATAAGTTCCACATTGACAAGGTAATATCTATTCTGTATTCATAATAATTTAGTTAGACCATATATAAAGTCATCATATTGATATAGTTTCAGTCATTTCCCTAGTGCTGGAATATCATGTTTCAGATCATTTATGTGACAAGAGAAGAAATAAATACAAAACAGAGACAAGCGAACTGGGAACATAAAACTAAAAAATACATCTTTGACCTTCTTCTTCATATGTGACTATTATTTAACTCAACTGCATATGGTGCAAAATGGATTGCTGATTTTAAATGCTAAGTGTGTAGATCATAGTTAAGAACAAGTGACATGACTCATTAATACAGAAATTAAATGTCAAATTCTCTTCAATTTCCTGTTTTAAATTCTGCTTTGAATAGTTGGAAACTACTAGGCAGATTTCAAACCTCTAACATCTCATTTTCCAAGAGATGGGAAAATATCTGAGTTTCTACCCCTTCCTCCTTGGCAAAGGTACAGATTGAAGTCACGGGCAAGGAACTGAAAAAGATTTTCTATTAGGGGACGCTGGAATTCATGTGACTCAACAAATCAGACTTGAAATCTTTTTCAGACGATGCTAAACATTCACTTTAGGGCACAAGGTCATGAATCCTGAATGGCATGTTCCAATTCTGCCAGATTGGCCCAGGGACAGCACTTCCTGCTGATGTGCAGATGAAATCTGCCTTCAACAGTAAGGCCTGGTGCAGAGGCCTCAGGGAAGACTGGAAGGCTAGGGAGTTATGCCAGAGTCTACACAGCCAGCTGTGCATACATCATACCTTTTCCTAGAAAGGAAATCTGTGGAACTATCAATAGAATGGTAATGAGCTTACCTCATTATCATGGGACACAGACCAATCCCTGAACTACAGAAAGTAGTTCAAGAGGGGAGAAAATTCACTTAATAACTTGGTTTTTGGTTTACCATCAACTCTGAAGCAGTCATTCTTGGGATCCTCATTCGTGCTTATGTAACAGGTAACAAAAGTGCTAGACCCATAATAGCCAATATTTATAAAGCATTTATTATGATGTCTGGCACTATTCTATGTGTTTGCTATGCGTTAACCAATTTAATTCTCAAAATAACTTTATGAGGTAGTTTCTATTATTATTCCCATTTTACAGATGAGGAAACAGAGGAACAGAGAATTTAACTTGGAAACAGCAACGTGTAGGGTGTGAACTGAGATGATCTGGCTCCACAGCCCCTGCTCTTCATGACTATAGTGTTCTCATGGATTCATCCAGTGACGTTTCTTTCTCAGCACTGCCTCTGCAAATCTGTTGTCAACTCCTTTGTCTAGATAACCTGTACCCCACTCCCTCCCTGAATGAAATCCTGGGCATCTCACAGCCTTTCTTCTAGAGAATAAAAGTCTTCAAGTAACTTGGAGGCATCAGAACAGTCACTATTAGGTAAATAATAGATGAAGTACAATGTAATATTAACTCGTAAAGCTCCGAACAAGCATCTCCTAGCACTTAGTACTTAGCACCTGGCACTTCTCAGCTAATGGCCATTGCGGGTGTTGCTCCGGGAGAGGGGCCCTGGTTGGCTGCTTCATCATTCAGCCTGCCAGTTCCTCCAGTTCTCCCATGAGCAGCTACCATGATGTTGAAGGACAAGAAAGTAGGTAAGGGAGAACTGGGGGCCAACACCTCCTACACTGAGCCAGCATTAGCTCACCCTGGCCACACTAGTGTTTAAACCTGCCTGGGTCTCTGTGGCAGACTCTGTGAGCTCTTGGACAACCCCCAGTCACTGGATGACACTCCTCCTGTGTCTTCCGAGTAGCTTTTTGAAACCCTTCTTTGGCTCTGAAACTTAGTAATCCACCTTCACAATCATTTTTCTGTTTTGATCTCCACTCCAGGAAGCTACTCCTGTACCAAGCCCTTTTTGAGGACTCCAGGTCAACTCTCTCATGAACCCACTATGGGAAAGTGTCCTTTTTGTCCCATCACTGGTGGGACTGTGGTTATTTCCTAAAGCATAGCTCTTTGATCTGCAGCTGCAGGCTGATTTCCAGCCTCCCTTTGGGCAGGAGATGCAAAGTAGCCCTTGGGGGAGTCCCTGGAAGCCACTGTCACTGTACTTGAAGGGCAAGGTAATAACACCCCTTATGTCATTATATAATGACCACTCTCTTAAGACAACTGTCCAGTTTCCCACTTCAGCCTCTTAGTGAAAGCTGGCTCCAAGTGGTCTGCCTCATCATGTGGGGAGTCTTGCTTAGAGGTCTAACACCATAATTTGGAATATGGGAGAAGTTTGCTCTTACTGGCTTTGAACCTCAGCTGAAAATGAGACCAATTTAACATCCCCTTAGGATTACATAAGAGAGGCAGCTGGACCTCACAGGTAAAGTACTGGGAAAACAATCAAAAGCCCTGGGGCACCTGGGTGGCTTTAGTCAGTTGAGCGTCCAACTTCGACTTTGGCTCAGGTCATGATCTCGCAGTTCGTGAGTTCTGTGCATCGGGCTCTGTGCTGCCAGCTCAGAGCCTGGAGCCTGCTTCGGATTCTGTGTCTCCCTCTCTCTGCCCCTTCCCTGCTCATTCTCTGTCTCTCTCTCTCTCTCTCTCTCTCTCTCTCTCTCTCAAAAATGAATAAATGCTTAAAAAATATTTTTAAAAAAATCAAGAGCCCCACATTCTAGTCCTGATTCTACCAAGAGTTAATTCTGCCACTATTGGGAGTTACTGTGTCTATTCAAGATTCAATTTCTACATATGTCTTCATTGAAGCTTCCCAAAGGGCTATCAAAAGAATTGTAGCACTGTGGGCTGCTAATGGTTGTTTCATGGGAATAAAAGGATTCCAAAATCAAATAAATTTGGATAATGATCATTAAGCTAAAGTTAAATTATGTTCTTTACAACAGAATTTCGCATTAATATGCATGACAAGTCTCCAAAGAGAAATGTAATGTGCTGTAGTTCCTAAATGTTTCCACCCTGGGAACTTTGTTGCAGGGAATGCTCTTTAACATCTTCCTCAGAATATGATTTCAGAAAATCTAGACTCGATGAACTCAAAGCACCCACGCCCTAGCTTATCAGTATCTTTGGAATCCATAATTTCATGGCCCACCTGGGTTCTATACTCCTCCCCCCACCACCACCGGCCACTGCTCTTGGATATAGAGAAGTCACAGCTGAGTGTGGCATATGTGGTTGGCTGAAAAGGAAAGAGCCTTGTTTTGTATTGCAGGTTCAGTTATCCAAAACCAGATGCTGAGACACAGTGGGAATGGAGGGAATTATGAAGGATCAGCACCTACGGAAGGGAGAGGAAAGAGCAGTACTGGGTGGAGGGAAAAGTCTATAATGCAGCATGATAAAGCCTCAGCCGATCCCAGGGGGGACCTCAGAGGCAAATATTGCCCATCAAAGTTGGTCCACATCAGGCCCAAATGTCCAGGCCTTTATACCCCCATCTTGACCAGTTGAGCCCTTGAGTGAGGCAGCTGACGCTGAAGGAGCAGTGAGAGGCTTGCGGTAAATTCTCCACTGGAAAGAATCTGGGAGATGTATCTCCATGTTCAACACACTCTTGCTTACATTAAGTGAACTCTCATGCTCATCTGCTCACAGAGAGAAGAATATGGAATGCAGAAAGAAAAGATCCACTTCCCTTTTTATCCTGGAAGGCACTGAAAGTGCTCAACTGGTTCAAAGGGGATCAATAAACTCTGTGAGATATGGGGTCTCTCTATAGTCAGGTATCCATTTCCAGAAGCAAAGGAGGACAAAGAGATTCCACCAACCTGCCAGAAAGCATTAAACAATCTCCTAGCATGGTGAATGGCTAGCCCCATTATAATCGGCACACCTTCATCCATGTTCCTCTTCCTGTCCCATCCAGTGCTGGAGACAAATGCTCAAAACTCATACACTATTCAATTAGAAATGAGTGAAGAATATACCAATAATAGGGAGAACTAACTGTAAAATGCAGTATATCCCACAGAGAGGTTTTTGTTCTCTTCCAATAGTATGTTTATAGAAATTGGCCTAATGGTAGACCCAAATTATTTAACACTTACACTGGATTATGAGTCACATTGACACAGGTGTCTACAAGGATCTAGGCAGTTCTGAGAGTGACTTATGAAAGTGCTGGTTTCTGAAGGTAGTAAGAAAAAGTAGAAGATCACGCCAAGGCAACATCAAAGCCAGCTAGAGCTCTGACTTAATTATAAGGCCAGCTCCAAACCTAAAAGCCAGATGGGGATCAAGGAAGGCACTAAAAAAACAGCCTCAGGTACCCACTTCCCTGGCTCAGAAAGAGTCACAAAGCCCCTGAAATCTACCTTTCCATATGTTCAATTGAGGCACCCAAGCTGTGAGTACGGAAACAAGTAGACTGTCAACTCTTCATCCTGAGCTATTTATGGAAAACCAAAGCGGTAGGTGATGCTGAGTGAGCATGTGGATTTGAGTAAAATGTTTCCCTGGCTGCTTTAACTTATGCAAAATCCAAACTGAAGAAAGCAACATAATGCTAATTAAAGCTGTAGCTCAGAGTTTGCCAAAACTGCTGGCTTTGATGAATGAGCCTTTCAAAGCTTCCCAAGCTCATGGATGATCCACCAGTCAGCATGTACCTCATTCAAAGACTCTAATCAAAGAGCTTTATTAAGTCACTAAGGAGTTATCCTAAATTATTTTAAAAGGATAATTATAAACAACTACTATTTAACATTTACTTTTTTAACCAAAATATTCTAGATACTTGTACAAAACCTCCAAAAGATTGGGAACCACTGCAGACTTTCTTTTTGAGTCACTGTCAGAGAAAATCCTGGTAACCTCTGCTCCCATCTGGTGATTCTGTAAAATGAACAGTTAGTATCTATGAAGGCATTCAAGGCATTTGACGACAGATCTAGTCCTGAAGATCCAATGATCAAGGGATCCAGAGAGAGTGAATTATTGAGGAGTTTCAGACCAAGAGGAAAAAAAAAAAAGACAGTTTACAGGCCAAGTGTGGGCAAACATCAATAGTGCTTGTCAAAGTATGCCCTTCCCAGTCCTTTACAGACAGGTGGGATCATGTGACTAGTTCTAGCTAGTGAAATGTGAGCAGAAATAACTTCTGTCATTTCCTGGCTGAGCTTGTAGAAAGCTCTTTAATGCCCTTCTTGTCTTGCTGGTCTGCTTCTGCAGCAACAGAAGAGGTTGTGTGTTCCAGATGATGCAGCCGTGATATGACTGTGTTCCCATCAGCCTGGATCCCTGATTCCCCTGATTCCTGATGCCCCTCTCTGACCTTCATGTAACCATTATCTTGAAGTTGGTAGGGTCCTTCGTAACTGTTTTTATACTTTTGCCACACTTACAGCTGTTCTTAAACACATCATGTTGTTTTGCATGTGTTTAAACTTTAAATAAATGGTACCTTATCACATGTATCAATCTATGTATTGCTTTACAGTTAACATTACATTTTTGGGAAAAAAATTATATTTTTGACACTTACGCATGCAACTCTATGGAGCTCCTACAAGATTGAATGAAAGTACCACAATTTACTTATCTATTTTTCTCCTACACATTTGGGCCGTTTTACTTTCTGCTGTAATAAACAACACGGCAATACGTATTATAAATTCCCTGAAGCACATGTGCAAGAGTCAGCACTTCAAACTGAAATCATCAGATTGAAGTGTATGGACAGCTTTAGCTTTACTAGGTAATAACAAATAAAATCGCCTAACACTTGGGGCATCTGGTTAGTTCAATCAATTAAGCATCTGACCTTTGATTTCAGCTCATGTCATGATCTTACGGTTCGGGAGTTCGGACTCCATGTTGGGCTCTGAACTGTCACTCTCTCTGACTCTTTGTGGCTCACATATGCTCTCTTTAACTCTTTCTCTCAATATAAATAAATAAACTTAAAAAAGAAAAAACATGACACTTGCACAGTATTAACTCTCATGAATTAAACACTGGGACAAGGCACTGTTTTCATTGAATTGTCGCACAAACCCTATGAGGTACCTTAGAACAGATACCTCCCAGTCTCAGGAAGCTCTGTTTAAGTGTGGTTATTATTATTATCATTTTTTAAATTATTTTTATTATTGTTATTAGTGTTTTGTAGACAAGGAAGCAGAGGTCTGGGTATTTGAAGTATGTCACATAGCTCCAGAGTCCACACTAGTAAACACTAAGCTCTCTTCTCTTTGCCCTCCAAAGGTCCTAGAAGAGAGTTCTCATTTCTCCAATGTCTTGCAACACTTAATACTATCAAGCTTTTCCATTTCTGCCAATCTTGTGCATGTGAGATGTTATTTCATGATTGCTTTTATTTTCGCTTTCCCAACTAGAAGTTGAGCTGTTTTCCATATGTTCATTGGCCATTCAGGTGTTCTCTTCTATTGTGATTGCCTGTTCACATGTATCTTTGGCCCATTTTTATAATGGGCTGTTTGCTTTTTTTCCCCATTGATTTGTAGGTCTTTTCTACACATCCTAGATACTAATTCTGTCAATTACACTTCTTTTCTTAAAAAAAAAAAAAGCTGGCAGTTTTTTTTTAAATTATTATTATTTTTTAAGTAACCTCTTCCCCCAACATGGGGCTTGAACTCACAACCCTGAGATCAAGAGTCACATGCTCTACAGACTGAACCAGCCAGTTGCCCCAAATAATATTTATTTCAAATATCTTACCCAGTCTGTTAGTTGTAAATGAACCTTTTAAATATCTTTTATAACCAAAGAACTTTTCAGTGTTTATATATTCAAATTTATCAAACTTTTTGTTTATCCTTTTTCATGACTTATATTTAAGAAATACTTCCCTAACAGATATTATGAAGATAGTCATCAGTATTCTCTTCTAAGAGATTTAAAATTCTGTCTTTCATATTTAATTCTCTAATCTGCCTGGAATTTATTTTTAAATTTATCTAATGCTATTAAATTGTACTGCCACTATTTAATAAGGCCCTTGCTTTTTCTACAGATTTATAGCGGTCTCCTTGGCAAGTGTCAAATGCTCATATGAGTTTGGGCTTTTGCTGAGCTCTATTTTGTACCAATCTGTTCCATTAATCTTTATGTTTATTTCTGGGGGAAAAAAGCACAATCTTGTGTTACCATAGTTTTATAATTTATCTTCATATCTGAAGGGTGAGCCTCCCCTCCTTGACTTCTTCAAAATTGTTTTAGCTCCTCCTGGCCCATATATGAGATGCCTCTTGGCCTTTTTCATATGAATTTCAGGGTCAATTTGTCAAGTTCCATGAAAAACTCTATTGAGATTTTATTGGAATGTTATTGAGTTTGTAAGCTTTTGGGGGAAGAAATAACATCAAGTGTTTTAATAACAACAATATCAATTCTTTTCATCTATTAACATAGTATATACCTCTACTTGTTCAGATTTTTTCCTTAGGTCCTTCAGTAATGTATTTTAATATTCTCCATGGATAACTCATATACATTTACTTCTAGGTTACCTTTGGGTTTTTGGTGCTCTTGGAATGGCATCTTTCTTTCATTTTTTATTCTTATTTATTTCTGATATGGCAATACAAATGATTTTTGTATGGTGGTCTTTTTTTTTTTTTAGTGTTTATTTATTTTGGAGAGAGAGAGAGACAGAGACAGAGACAGAGACAGAGTACTGGCGGGGGAGGGGCAGAGAGAGAGGGAGACACAGAATCCAAGGCAGACTCCAGGCTCTGAGCTGTCAGCACAGAGCCTGACATGGAGCTCAAACTCACAGGTTGCAAGATCATAACCTGAGCTGAAGTCAGAAATTTAACCAACTGAGCCACCCAGGTACTCCATATGTCAATCTTTTATACAGAAAACTTGCTGAACTATTTTATTATATCTAATAACTTGTCCATAAAGTCATTTGGAGTTTCAACATATACAATAGACTACAACCTATTCAGAAAATGTTGTCTTTTCCCCTTGCTTATATTCCATGTCCTTTGTCTTATCACATTGGCTGAGACTTCCAGTAAAGTCTTGAGTTAGAAAGAGGGAGGGACTGGGTGCTCAAAGTCACCCAGCTAGATAATGACAGTCAAGCCAATGTTGAATACCAAAGTCTTATCTCCTTGTCACTATATAAATATTTTTTTCTGAAAGAGATTTCCCCCTTAGTCTTCAGTTACCTTATTAGATCAGTTTTAGATGACTGTAAAAAAATTTTTAATTAAGTAAGAAGGAATGATACAATCATACAAACATTAAAAGTAGATTGATAACGAAGTAGTAAACTTACGATAGGACTTTCTTACATTTAAGCAGTCACCAGAAAGCTTCATTACATGCTTCGTTACATTGCTTAGCAACAGCTCTTCAGAAATTTCAGTTATCAGCATGATCACTAAAAAGAGAATAAGCTGCGAAATGAATTTACAAAAGCTGGATACATTTGCATCTAGAAATAAATGAGTAAATACTTAATTGTGGTTCAAAATGTAGTCATTGTCCTATCTATAGCTATCATTTTTGAGGCATTTTTAAGGCTAAATCTTGCCAGCATCTGTCATTTTGTTTCCATTTTCTCCATTCATATACAGTATCACATATACAGACAGTTTGGCCCTTACTTTCCAAATTTGGGAGAGAGTTCCCTTGAACTGAAAAATAGGCAAATGACTAAGAGGATCTAGTCCTTCTTTTCTGGTCATCACCTGCCTCTGCTCTAATGTTGGCACCCAGAAAGTGCTCAACACTGGGCTGGAGAGAGCGAACCTGCATGCCCTATTACTATGCAGATTCAACCTGAGCTGCACTTTGGAAAAAAGGAAACCCAAAAGGCTTTGCTTTGGTTACCACTTTCAGTGAGTTTCTCATAGTGTCATGCTCATACTAAGGCACAAAGATGAACAAGGATTTTCCCTGTGTTTCATGAGCTACATGTCTAATGAAGGAGTCAGTACTGACAAGTGTTCTAGTGAATGCATGTCTGAAGTGCACAAAACAAAGAGGAGGAACCATCTAACTCAACTTGTTTCCCAGGAAGACTGGGGCCATATGCGTGACTAACCTTCCATAAACTAGAAAAATAATCTCCAGTAAGTAACCTCTACAAACATAAACAGTTGAAGCCTCTAATCTGTAAAAACTCTCATGTGTAAGAGATTAACCCTCTTATTGACCAAGGCGAAGGATATGCTCAAGCGATTAACAAAGTATAAAATGCAAGTGGCCAATAAACCAATGAAAAGATGTTTAACAAAGTATAAACAAGATGCAAATGGCCAATAAACCAATGAAAAGATGTTCAACCACACCAGTCATTAGTTAAAGAACAAAACATCAGTGATATTATCTTTCAGTTTGACAAGCATTCAAACAATTGTTACTGCTTGCAATGGAAAAGATATTGGTAAAGGAATTATTCATTGTGTGCAAGAATGCAAAAAGAGATAACTTTTCTAGAGAAATTTGGCAAATTGTGTAAAATTTTAAGCTATTCTTTAATAAGTCATTCAATTTCTTAGAATATATTCTCAGAAAAATAATCAAAGTATATGCGGATGCAGGTGTTACCTGTAGATTTATTTAAAACAGTAAAAAAAATGTTTTTAAATGTTTATTTATTTGATTACATAAAATATAGTATAGCTACCCATTATGCTATTATGCATCTGTTTTTTTAAGTTAATTTATTTAAATTTCAGTTAGTTAACATACAATGTAGTATTGGTTTCAGGAGTCCAACGCAGTAATTCATCACTTACATATAATACCCAGTGCTCATCTCAGCAAGAGCCTTCTTTAATGCCCATCACCCATTTAGCCCATCTCCCCACTCAGCTCCCCTCCAGCAACACTCAGTATTTGTTCTGTGTATTTAGGAGTCTCTTACGGTTTGTCTCCCTCTCTGTTTTCATCCTATTTTTCCTTCCCTTCCCCCATGTCCATCTGTTTTGTTTCTTAAATTCCACAAATGAGTGAAATCATACAGTATTTGTCTTTCTCTGACTGGCTTATTTCACTTAGCATAATACATTCTAGCTCCATCCACTTTGCTGCAAATAGCAAGATTTCACTATTTTTCATCACCAAGTGGTATTCCATTGTACATATATACAACATCTTTATCCATTCATCAGTCAATGGACATTTGGTCTCTTTCCATAATTTGGCTACTGTTAATAATGCTGTTATAAACATTGGGATGCATGTGCCCCTTTGAATCAGCATTTTTATATCCTTTGGATAAATACCTAGAAATGCAGTTAATGGGTCATTAGGGTAGTTCTATTTTTACTTTTTTGAGGAACCTCCATACTTTTTTCCAGAGTGGCTGCACCAGTTTGCATCTGTTTTAAAAGCTGAAGTAGGTAACTTTTAACTTGAAAAGATGCTCAAGATACATTTTTTAAGTGAAAAGATATCCAAGATGGATATATATAGATATATCTATAGGTATGTCTATATCTATACCTATATCTATATTAACTTTTTAACGTTTATTTTTGAGAGGGGGGGGGAGGGGCAGAGCTCGGGCGAGACACAGAATGCAAAACAGGCTCCAGGCTCTGAGCTGTCAGCACAGAGCCTGATGCGGGGCTCGAACTCACGAACTGTGAGATGACCTGAGCCGAAGTTGGACGCTTAACTGACTGAGCCACCCAGACACCCCAAGATATATTTTTTAAGTGACAAAGCACTTTATAAAACTGTATGTTGAGTAAGATCCCATTTATATAAATATATTATGTATGCATGAAAAACTGGAAGTCTATGCACTAAAGAGTTAGCGGTGGTTGTCTCTGGGAGATGAGCTTACAGGGAACCTCCACACTATACGTTTGAACATTTGAATATGTAGTCTGAATTTTTGTCACAGAGCATGTGTTACTCTTACAATCAAAACGAAACCAAGATAGCTCTCTTAAAAGAAGGGATGCTCTTTTTCAAGTTTACAGAATGTTATTGAAATGGTATTATGTATAAATATTATATCTTATGGAAATTATTGGAATAATAACTTTTTCTAAAACTTCTTATTAAATATGTATATCCAGTCAAGTTATTTGAGCAAAATTGCCAGCAATTTCAATGCCTGTTCTTGACTCTAAAATATGCCAGGGCTATAACCATACAAATAGGTCTCTGTTGTGATTAAATAGAGGTCACAAGAGTCTTTCCAAGGGAAGCCTGTTTCCTCTTCTCCCAAAATATATGGTTTAAGCTTCTTTATGGATTCATGTAAGTCTGTGAGATATTTTCATTGAAAAAGAGTGGCTCCACATGTGGGTGGTAACTTCCAAGCTTATGTTGTTAATCAGTCTGTAGCTCAGATTTTTTCCCAATTCAAGTAATTAGCCATTAGGGCAAGCAAAACACATTTTTGGTGCCAAACACAAAAATTTCAAGGATTCAAGAATTAAAAAAGCAAAACAAAAACAAAAACAAAACAACCAAAAAACATAAAAAACCAAAGAAGATGACACAAAAATGTCGTATAAGAGCCGCTATAAAAAATAAAGAAATATAACCATCAGGAATGTATTGCTTCAGTTGATGTGAGGATTGGAGGGGCTACTTGTAGAATCAATTACCAAGGTTATGACAGCAAGCATGAGCCTGTCTACAGCCAAACAGCAGTAATATAACTGAAGGTCTCTTAGTATGGAAATCTCTGCTGCCCTGACAAAATTGTGTGTGTAAGCCTGTTTACCAGAGACACCAGGATGAGGAGCGGCCACACTACATAATCTTCCTCTGTACCAGATCGATTCAGAGACAGAAAGTCTCTACCAACAGAGTCAGACTCCTTTGCCATATATTCTAAAGTATAGTCCGGTACAGAAAGTATAATGAGAAAAATTTGGGAGCAACACTCAAGTAGATATTACCAACCAGTAGATATTATCAAACTCCAACTGGACATCATACTGCGCCCAGACTGAATCAGGGTCAAAGCAACACAATAGACTAGGCACTTACGGGGTGGGGACATAATGTAAGAGTGCTACCCGTGCATCTCTGTGATTCTCCTTACCTTATGGTTGCAAGATGGCTGCAATAGCACCAAGCATCAGGGGCGCCTGGGTGGTGCAGTCGGTTAAGCGTCCGACTTCAGCCAGGTCACGATCTCGCGGTCCGTGAGTTCGAGCCCCGCGTCAGGCTCTGGGCTGATGGCTCAGAGCCTGGAGCCTGTTTCTGATTCTGTGTCTCCCTCTCTCTCTGCCCCTCCCCCGTTCATGCTCTGTCTCTCTCTGTCCCAAAAATAAATAAACGTTGAAAAAAAAAATTAAAAAAAATAAATAGCACCAAGCATCACAACTTCTCACAATGTTGATAAGTTCCAAAGCAGGAAAGATGGGATGAGTCTCCTGCAGCCCGGAAGATCTTTCCTAGAATCCCCCAGCTGATTTCTTATGTCCGTGGCTAAATTTTCGCTACAGGTTTCCTCCCAAGAATCATTCATGGAGGTCTGTAAGGCATAGCCCCAGAAACGGCCTTTGTTTTAGGGAGACTCTCTTAACAAAATTGTTGATGAGTGGGACACCTGGGTGGCTCAGTCAGTTAAGCCTCTGACTTGGGCTCAGGTCATGACCTCACCATTTGTGGGTGTGAGCCCCATGTCGGTCTCTGTGCTGACAGCTCAGAGCCTGGAGCCTGCTTCAGATTCATTCTCTCTCTCTCTCTCTCTCTCTCTCTCTCTCTCTCTCTGCCCCTTTCTCACTCATGCTCTGTCTCTGTCTCTCAAACAAACTTAAAAAAAAATTTTTTTTTAGTTGCTGATGAGCTAAGACATCAAAAAATTGCCCCCAAGCTCAAAACTTGCACTCTACTCAGAAAGTGGAACACATTCATCAGCAGCCTTTTGCAGACTTCTATGAGATGGTGGTGACTACATTTGCCTCTTAGGAAAGGTCTGTGAAGGAAACCAGCTGGGAGTTTACCTGGACTCCTCCTAGTGTGCTCCTCTCATGCTCTATCTTGAACGTTCCACCATCACTGTGGCTGGCAGGAGTAAGTAGCCATTTTCTCATCTCCTCCTCAAAGCATACCTCTGGGTTTGTGTCTCAGGAGAAGGCACAGCATCCAGTGACACAAGTTGGCCCCGGCCCAGGCAGTCTCCCAAGTTGGTGGATTTGCTAAAATTGGTAATTTGCACCTTCACGTCCTTAAAAGGTATACCTACAGGCAAAAAAAAAAAAACAACAAAAAACAAAAAAAAACAAAGAAAAAACCATGTTGCAAATCCAGGAATTTAATAGCTATTTTTTTACTGAATACTTACCTGTATGCCAAACTCTAAGCTGAGTGCTTTACATATATATCCACAGGTAATGTCACTTAATCTTGTACAAAATCTTAGAAGGCTGTTGTTGACATTTTACCCTCAGTGAGAAAACAGAGACTGTGTGACATTAACCTACAGGCCATAAGGGGAAGAGTTGGATTCACTCAGATCTGTCTGATTAAAACTTGTGTGCATATCTGCCACACTTTGTTTTATTGTCAATGTGTGCAAAAAAAAAAAAAAGAAAAGAAAAGAAAACCCCAAACAGCAACCACAAAAAAGACAAAAACAAAAACAAAACACCTACAAGGCATGATACAACTGATCATTGTGGTCACAAATACCCAACAATGTGAAATCCACAAACACTCCCAACCTATCCACACTGTGTTCTTGCTAGCAATCAGCACTCTTACGACACTCAAGAGATGCTGGATCTCTGGTCACCAGATCGTATGTGTGACTTCCTGACCACAGCCCCAAGCTAGATCAGAGAGATGGGTGTACAGGGTGTTGCCTGAATAATTGAGAAGGGCAGGGGAAGAGCCTCCTGAATAATTGAGAAGGGCAGGGGGAGAGCCTTTACGTAGAGCCTTCAACAATACTTCCTAGAACAATTCTGCAGAGCTAGTGGACAGGATTCTCTGCCACATTTGGAAGTAAAATATATCAGTCAAGTTCAATTGGGGTAGGGGGAAAAACACTTCTCTCAATTTCCAACAGAGGAAATTTAATACACACATTGGTTGCAAGGGTGTTGGAACAGCTGGAAAGACAAAAGAAGAAAAATAACGTTCCTTGGGGATCCGTATTTGTGGGAAACCACTACCGGCCGTAGTTGGAGGAGCAGAAAGGGAAAATAGCATTACTCGTAGCCAGGGCTCAATGTGCTGCTGAGCTTCCCGTTGGACCTGAGCTGCCTGTGCAGAAACCAGAGCCCGTACTCCAGCTACTGTTATTGCTGGTGCAGCCTCAGCCACTGTAGCCCTCACCACTATTCCTCCAAATTCTGGAAGAAGGACAGAATTCACTTCTCTATACCTGCCTTGCCAGTCTCCTGACATCGCCACCCACTGGCCAAACATAACCAAACACCCACTGGGGAGGGAATCTACAAAGGGAGCTTGCCCTGACGCACCCAGACCACGGTAAGGCAGGGTGAAGTGTAAGCAAATAGGCAAAAGACCAGCATATTAGGGGGACAGGGAACAGTTTTTGTAGCTTTTAGCTCCAGGAATCTCCTACCCTAGGTAGGAGAAACCACTGCATCTACAACTGTTGGGACCAGAGTCACAGTGCCTCTCCTAGATCTATACAGACAAAAGTGGCAGGCCTCGCCATCATCAAAATTATATACTTTGTTCGTCCAATGACACAGTTATGAAAAATGAAAAGCCAAGCCACGCACTTGGGGAAAAAATTTCCAAAGCATATGTCCAATGGAGGATTTTTTCTAGAAGATATAAAGAACTTTTACAACTTAATAGACAACCAACCCACACTCTTATCCTCCCTTGTCCTCTTATCCTGGCCTGAGATCTCTTCTGGGCTGCTCCAGCTGTATGCTGGAGAACAACCCCTTGAGCTGGAACAGTCAGGGGCTCTCTATGTGATGATTTGCAAATTGCGTCTGGAAGACTGTTTTCAGGCCCATGCCTGACTGTTGGTGCTCTTGCATTAGTTTCCTAGGGCTGCTGTAACAAATTATCACAAACTGGGTGTCACAAAACAACAGAAACTTATCCTTTCATAGTCCTGGAGGCCAGATATCTGAAATCAAGCCGTTGCAGGGTTGGCTCCTTCTGGAGGATCTAAAGAAGAATCTGTTCTGAGACTCTCTCAAACTCCTGGTGGCAACCCTTGGCATTCTTTGGCTTAAGGCTGCATAAGTCCAATTTCTGCCCTCCTCTTCACAGGCCTTCTTCTCTCTGTGTCTCCTTCTATCTCTAATAAGGATGCTCATCATTGGATCCAGCTAACCCTGGGTGATATCATTAAGGTCCAATCTAATCCTGGATGATATCATTTCAAGATCTTTACCTTAACTTCATCAGAAAGGCCTTTATTCTAAATAAGGTCACATTCTGATCTTCTGGGTGGACGTATCCCTTGGAGTCCACAATTCAACCCTCTACCATCCTGAACTCAGAGACTCTCTTAGTCTTGGCAACCCCCAAGCTATATTCAAGAAGGTGAGATTCCAGTCTCCCATACTCTGTTTCCCCTAGGCCACTCTGGGAGTTTCTGCTGCTCCCATAAGGCTCTCAAGATGTGGTCCCAAGAAGGACAGGAGAAGGATACCTCCTTCTTTTCTAGGCCTAGGTTCAAAACCGGTTAAAACAAGGTACCTGGGTGGTTCATGCAGTTAAGGTCTGACTTCAATGCAAGTCATGATCTCATGGCGTGGGCTTGTGAGTTTCAGCCCTGCATTGGGCTCTTTGCTGGCAGTGCAGAGCTCACTTGGAAAACTCTGTCCCCATCTCTGCTGCCCCTCCCCTGCTTGTGTGCACATGCTTTCTCTCTCGCAAAAATAAATTAAAAAAAAAAAGTTAAACCACAGGTTCAAAATTAATTTTAGAACAACTGGTATTCCAAGTAAGCACTCAACAAATGGTCCCCATCATGACAATGTTGGTAATTATTGCTGTGGTTATAATTACCCTGTGAAATGAAAATCCAGTATTGAAATTATCTTACATCATCGTATATCAAAAATAACTACTCTCAAGTCATGAACAAATGCATTTCTGGCTCATATAAAAACACTATTGAACTGGAGGGTATTATGCTAAGTGAAAGAAGTCAGTCAGAGAAAGACAGATATCATGTTTTCACCCATATGTGGATCTTGAGAAACTTAACAGAAGACTATGTGGGAAGGGCAGGGGGAAAAATAGTTACAAACAGAGAGGAAGGGAGGCAACCCACAAGAGACTCTTAAATACAGAGAGCAAACTGAGGGTGGATGGGGGGTGGGGGAAGGGGAGAGTGGGTGATGGGCATGGAGGAGGGCACCTGTTGGGATGAGCACTGGGTGTTGTATGGAAGCCGATTTGACAATAAATTATATTAAAAATTTTTTTCACTAGAAAAAAATATGTAAATAAACAAACAAAACACTATTGATATCTGCTTGTGCTCATTATGACTGAAATCAAAGTCATGAGTACACAGCATGTGAAATGCATAAGCTCATGTTTTACAAATCAACTAACACAGTGGAAGCCTGCTATAGCTTGGCACCCTAACAGTTAAACACAGATGAGAGTGAGCCTTCACAACAGTGATAGTCTTCTGCCATTGGTAATTATTATTTCAAGTAGCTCATGTTGTCCTCCTGGAAATAGATTCAGTGACATTTAGCTTTTTGGTCTTGAGAAGCAAAGGACAAATCCCCCAACAGAAGGCTCACCCAACCTGTTCTTTGCTCTTACTGATTTCCCCACAGCCACCATTGATACAAATGGAACCACTCTTCTGTTCCATGATAGCAAATTCTGCCACAGGGGGAAGCCCTTCTCCCTCCAAAATGTTGGAGGAGCTTTTTGCTCTCTGCTCTCCACATTATTCCTCTGAAGCAATGAGCATATAATAGCCTCACAGGGAGGTCATGATGCGTTACCCAGCCACACAGATAATTCAAATTGTTGTAAGTGCTTTGCTAGCAGGAGTATGGGATGCTCTGGAAGCACACGTGGGCCTTAAGGAATTTCTGCGAGTGAAAATGGAGAAAAGCTGGTGACTGGGGCTGATGGCACAAAGCAGGTGTGAGGAAGCCAAAGCCCTGAGTATGTTTAGGACAGAACGACAAGGCTAGAAAGATTGAGTCATGTGAGACTCTGTTTATGGTGTATATCACAACATCTAATTAACTCGGCCCTTAATGCCAACATATTCCTTGTATTAAGGATATAAGTATAGAAAACGGAAGAATTCTCAATAGAAAATGCTATTGGCTAAATATCCTAATGTATAAACAGAACTATCTCTAATTTCTAATGCATATCCATGTATGTGTACATGCATGCACAGTATCCTCTGAAGCACTTCATAAGAGACATAGAGAATTCATTAAGAACCATAATGAGGGGGCGCCTGGGTGGCTCAGCCGATTAAGCATCCAATTTCGGCTCAGGTCATGATCTCACAGTTTTTGAGTTCGAGCCCCATGTCGAGCTCAGTGCTGACAGCTTGGAGCCTGGAGATTGATTTGGATTCTGTGTCTCCCCCTTTCTCTGCCCTTCCTCCATTCGTGCTCTGTCTCTGTCTCTCAAAAATAAATAAACATTACAAAATATTTTTTAAAGAACCACAATGAAATGTTTAAGAGAAAAACTCAATTAAGAATAACAGAAATTAAATGCTAAATTTGTGATACTCCATGGTCATAGCAGGATGTAACCTTTGCAACAGAATGATAATGAGCTTTCAGAATCAATCTTAATTGGATTCAAGTCCAGGCTCCCCCACAATCTGTGTTCTGTTGGTCAAATCAACAATGTACTTATCTAACAGGCTGAAAATAATCTCTTCATCACTAGATTACGGGGAGAATTAGAGGAGATAGCATCTGTAAGCACCCAGCACTGTGCTAGCACATCCTGTGTGATCAATAAATGCTAATTCCCTTACATTCCTTAATGCTAATGTGGAATTAAGAAACACCAGCCTTGCCATTTGGACATTCAGAAGACAACACAAGGCCCTGTGGTGGTTAGCCTTGGAAGGAAAGAAACTGAGAATGGTCTGAGACAGACAATAAGATCAGGAAGCCCCAGGAAGAATCACAAATGGAAGAAGTTACTTTGCATTTCAATCATAAGCAAAATTCAAATTATCATCAACAGCATCTGCACAAGAAGGATAAAATGCTCTGATATAATTGGTTTGAACTTCTTTCTACTTAAGAATTTGAGAAATTAATTTTGTCCACTTTTTGCTAATCTCCCTTGGAGGGGGGTGGTTGGGCAGTAAGAGATGAGGATGGGAAGGGCAAGTGAGGGAATGTTTTAACCACAATTTGGAAAACAATTTATAAGATGATTCTGAAGAAGGAGACCTTTACCACAGTGCAGTTAATCTGTTCCCAATTACTTTGCCTGCTGTAATGACTAAAGGTGACCTCTTCCTTCCCTGATCACAGACTTGCTTTTTCCCCACATATTTACCACCCCACCCCACTCCCACCCAGACACAGTGGTTCAGCCTCTAGTAAGCTCAACATCTCTCTCTAGAATTTTAAATCAAATGGCTGCAGGCAATACAGGATCCAGAACAATACATACTAAATCACAATTTGTGTCTGGAACACACTTTGATGTGACAAAATTACAGGGCAACAGAGAAACATTACAAGATAAATTATTTAGCTCTACTGAAATGATTAAAATAGAGACAGGATTTGAGAAAGCACCCAAAATACAAAGCAAAGTTATTACTTATGTCCATTTGGCTACCATTTCTACTCTATGAGAGAAAAATCTAGAAAGAAGGACGATAAATGAAACTAACCTAAAGCCTTCTAGGCGTTTTGGCAAAGCACCGGGAGAGGTAGAGTTAGTCAAGATTCATTAGGCACTTGTGGTGCCCACAGGGGGGCAGGAAGTGCTCACTGAGCCCTGTCATCAGTTTTAGATTCTCAGAAACTCCTGAGGGACACTTCGTGTGTCTTGATAGTTTTTCCAAACACTAAACAAAGACCAGGCTGTGTTTCAAGCCTTTTTCAAATGATAAACAAACCTTTTTGCCAACAAAGAACAGACACCACGATGTCACATGTTGGTGTTCATTTATGATCTTCCTGCTTGGTGCAATTAGCCCCTTAATCCATAAACTCTTGAGCTCCTACTGTGTGCCAGCCACTAATCCAAATGCTTTTAAGGACTTCACATCGCGGTGAAGAGCAAACAGGTAAATAGAGAGATGCATTAATTTCTAATAAGTGGAATGGAAGAGGTAACCGTGAGGTGTCATGAGTAGGGGGGAGTGTATTTAACCCAAACTGGAAAGTGGGGAGCTCAAGAAGTCTTCGTAAAGGGAATGACATCTCTGACTAGGTTTGTTGTTGTTGTTATTTGTTTTTTGTGTTTTTTAAAACTAGATATTAGGTTTTTAAAGTTAAGTAGGAGCTACTCTAACAAAGAAGTCAGGGTGAGCTGGTGGTGATAACGATGGCCCAGGTAGCCAAGAGGTACTGTGGAAAGGCACAAGGAAAAACTAGCACAATCTTTGGGGACTGATATTGGGGGCTACATCTAGCATAAAGTGGAGGGCATGAAGGGTTAAGGGTGCTGAGACATGCTGAGAGGTCAATCATGTCAGCGAGGGTAAGCGGAAGCCAAGTCTGCAAGAGCCTTGGATGCCCTAAGGAGTATGATTGTTATCCTCAAGGCAGTTCAAAGCCATTGTAGGATTTTAGCAGGGAAGTTCACAGTTCAAGATTTGTATTCTTCTCACTGCAGCAAAGGTAAAAAATGGACCTAAGATCACAGCGGTGAAACAGTTTTACTCCACATAGAATAGGATGCCATTCCCCTCTCTCTGTACTCCCTAGAAGTGCAGGCAGTGCAGGAGAAGACACATTTGGAAGAAAGAGGGAAAGAAGAGCTCAGTTTAGGAAATGTTAAACTTATGGTGCCTGTGCTACGTCCCAGTGAATATGTCCACTTTGATTTACGGAAGAGGTTCAGGGTGGTGGTACAGATTGGGGAACAGGTGACTGTGGATGCCGTGGAGGCAGGGCTAATGCTCAGCTGTGATGCTCTGGCATGGCTCTGTCAGATGCTTATGGCCAGAATCTGTTTCTATTTGTCCATGCCCACCTTTGCCAGTTATTAAATATTGTGACCAGAATCTCCATATGAGATGATCCAGAATGACGGTAGGAAAGGGTTGAAGATAGAACTCTACAAAATGTTCATGTATTTACTGGAAGACCAAAGATGAAGGGGGAGGAGGAGGAAGAAGAGGGGGAGAAAGAGGAGGAGGAAGGAGAGGTAGGAGATTTATAACAGCAAAGACCAGTAGGAATGTTTCAAACTGAGAGTTAATAGTGTCTGGGGAGGGGCACTTACATGGCTCAGTCGGTTAGGCGGCCCGACTCTTCGTCTTGGCTCAGGTCGTCATCTCATGATTTGTGAGATGGAGACCTGAGTCAGGCTCTGTGCTGAGAGTGCAGAGCCTGCTTGGGATTCTCCCTCTCTCTCTCTCTCTCTCTCTCTCTGTCCCTTCCCCACTCACAGGCACACTTTCTCTCTCTCTCTCTCTGAAAATAAATAAATAAATAAATATATAAATAAATAAATAAATATTAAAGAAAAGATAGTGTCGGGGAAGGGGAGCATATGAAGGAGAGAAGACCCTGGACATATTTCAATTTGAGAGGAAAGAAAGTACGTGGATGAAGAGTAAAGCAACAGAAGAGAGAGGGGTGAACAATAGAATGACGTCCTAAAGTAAATAGGAAAAGATAAGTACAGAACCTTCTACTATGTGGATCTATGTAATTATAGGGGGAGGAACTGGGAAACGATTGAGAGAGGGGAAGTAGCAGAAAAGATAGGGCAGTTCCTCTCACGATGTACAAGGCTAGAGTTTCAGCTGGGAGATTTCAGAGAGGTGATATGTAGGAAACCCAAGGAGAATGTTGTGTTTTGAAATGTGAAGAGCTCAGAGGAACCTCACCAGAGCTGGGCTGGAAAAAGTATACTTAAAAATACTCACCAAAGTTTAATCTTGTTTTTCTAATAGCTCTCTAGAGACTGGGTATAAAAACAGAAGAGGTAATCGTGTGGTTTGATTTAGCAGTGGAGTTTTGCTGCTAAATGAGGCTAGATGAGGAAACAAGAAAGTTGTCAAAGAGCGTTATTAGTCTTGTCTATACTTAGAGACACAAGAAAGGAGAGGAAGAGCAAGGATGAATGGAGAATCAAGAAAAATTGGAGAATAGGTATGAGTATAGAAATAAGAGAGCTAGAATGATATGAAAAGGTAATGTAAAAAATGTAGATCTTTAGGATTTCACTGGAGAAGCAATTCCGAATGCTATGAGGTATCCAGAATCCTAAGCAGGCTCCAGGCTCTGAGCTGTCAGCACAGAGCCTGACGAGGGGCTCAAACTCACAAACCGTGAGATCATGACCTGAGCCAAAGTCGGACGCTTAACTGGCTGAGCCACCCAGGCACCCCTCAAGCCCAGTTCGCTTTGATTCCAAGGTCTGTGCCCCTTCAATAATGGTGGGGCTTGAGGAGCACCTGGGTGGCTCAGTTGGTTGAGAGTGGGACTTCAGCTCAGGTCATGACCTCACAGTTTGTGAGATCAAGCCTCTGTCAGCACAGAGCCCACTTTGGATCCTCTGTCTTCCTCTCTCTCTGTGCCTCCCCTGCTTGTTCTCTCTCTCTCTCTCTCAAAAATAAATAAACATTTAAAAAAATAACAGTAAGGCTTGAGAAGAAGATGGGGGCAGTGAGGCGGTGTGCCCAGCGGTTCCAGGGATCTGTCTTTTGCTTCAACAGTATTTGGACAGAACAGACCCAGGAATGCCCCCTCTACCAGCCTCTGACCACCCTCCAACCTTTTTGCCAGTGGCAACCAGAGCCATCTTCTTGGCCACCATCTGCCTCTGGGACCAACCAATACTTTCTTTCCAACTTAGCTCCTAATTACCAATCAACCATGAGCTCCCAGATTAGTTAGAATTATTATACTGAGGTGGAGGTTGCCAACAACCTCATGATTAACATGCATCTGAGGGCCTCCTACACCTACCTCTCTCTTGGCTTCTATTTCCACTGCAAGGATGTGGCTGGGGGGTAGGGGGTGAGGAAGGGGGCACTTCTTCTGTGGTTGGCTGAGGAGAGGCTAGAGGGCACTGAGCTTCTCTTGAAGATGCAAAACCAGTGCAGCAGCCGCACCCTCTTCTAGAACATGCAGAAGCTGTCCCAGGATGAATAGGTAAAACCCTGGACACCTCGGAAGCCACCTGGTTCTGGAAAAGAACCTGAACGAGGCCCTTTTGGATATGCATGCCCTGGGTTCTGCCTGAGTAGACTCCCATGTCTGTGACTTCCTGGAGAACCACTTTCTGGATGTAGAAGTAAAACTCATCAAGGATATGGGGAAACACCTGACTAAGATCTGCAGGCTCATTGGCCCATAGGTTGGCTTGGCTGAGTATCTCTTCCAAAGGCTCACCCTTGGGCATGTCTCTGAAGCCCAGCTGCCCTTTGAGGGGCTCCTCGACCATATGGTTCATAAGTCTGACCATACACTGCAAATTTCTGGAGTCCCCAGATAAATAGAAGAACTCAGGAGGACTTAGGCCTCTGTAGAAGAAGCGTGCTGTGGCCTAAATGATCACATTTCTGAGGGTATGGAATGTTAGCTGATAAAAAACAATCAGGGAATGTATCATGTTGGCTCCATAAGGAAAACAATGAAGGCTTTGGCTACTAGGCAAATCATTCTCACTAGTGAAGACTCTTAAAAGTTTTGCTGATTATCTCAGTTTTCTTGACCACCATCCTTTTGGTCCCTACGGTATCTGATTTTGTCTTCTATCATGCTATATTTGACTCCTATTATTCATCATGTATATGTCATTACTGAATGCCCAATAAATGGCTTGTTCATCCTAACCAATTACTAAGCATATTATAGGTGCCTGATAGGCATGTCTTTGAATCTCTGGAGGAAACGATGAATGCTTTTAATGTACCATCTTGTGTTTTGTTTTCATCATCTTGTTAATATATGGTTTGCACAACATCTTATATTTTCTTTTGAGAACTTGAAGCCCAGTAGGCAGGATATGCTCTGAGAGAGCTCTAAAAGTCATAACATAACATTTCCAGGCCTCAACTCTGTCCACCATGCACAGACAACTGGGAGAAGGAAGTGAACCTATGGAATCTTCACAGACCTGAGTTCTCAGGCATAGCACAAAGGGAAGGAGAGTTTACATTCAACTTTTGTTATTTACCCAAAGAGAAATTATTTGCCTTGCTGAAATAGAAATTGCAATTTCTGAAGAGCACTGAGATGGTTAATAACTCCATTTTTTCCATCTCTTTCAAGCCTGTCTAGTGAGGTGGTACATTGTTTAATCAAGAAAATCTATCTCCTCTCTAAGGACCTACCCAACTGGGAGATTCCAAAGTTGTTGACAGCTTATTTTTGAAAACTATATATCTGCTCATGAGGTGAGCTGAAGGAAAAAGAATTTAATAACAAATAAATTTTCCCCAAGCTCACAATCCACTGCCTAGTCTCTAAATACCATGAAATATCTGGCCCACAGATACTACTGCTCAACTTCATCAAACAGATACATTATGAACCTTTAACCCTCCTCAAATGATTAGCCAAAAGTGGAGGAGGAGCCAAGATGGCGGAACAGCATGAAAGTTTTTTGTGTGTCTTGCATCCATGAAATACATTCAGACCAACACTAAACCATCCTACACACCTAGAAAACTGATTGCAGGATTAACACAACAATCTGCACAACCTGAACCACAGAATTTAGCAGGTATGCGGTACAGAGAGCTGAACTTGGGGAGTGAGAAGCCGCGACAGGTAGGGAACCGCTTTTGCGGGAGGAGAGAGGACAGAGACTGGGGAGGGAGGGAGGGAGAATACAGGAAAAGCACCCCTCCCCAAAAGCAGCTGGAGAGAAAGTGGAAAATTGGAAACAGCCACAGGGACTAAATTAAAAAAGGGAGAAAGGAGAAAGGAGAGGGTTTAACTTCCATTAAGACTGTAAACAAGGGGAGCACAAAGGCTGCAACTCTGCAGCTCGATACCTGGTGGTGCTCTGGTAGAAAGGGCGAATCCCCAGGAGCAGAGTGGGGTCTGGGAGGTTCTCAGGCCACACGGGGAAAAGCAGTTCCACTGCTGGAAGGACATTTGGTAGAGACTGTTGAAGCCACCTGGTCCCAGCAGACCCCAGAAAAATGGTCGCATTCGCTGGTGCTGGAACGAGGTCGTTAAGGGTGAAGCCTGGTGCCAGATGTGTGTTGTGATTTTCCATAATCCCTGAAAAGCTGCTGCTACACTATCTCGCGAACATTTTCTGGGACAGGCTGGCAACTGGCCTCAGTCTTGGGACACCGGCAGCAGCAGGGTCCAGCAGGAGTTCCTGGGTACAGCCAATATTTGGCCATTGCTCATTCGGCCATTGCTCAGCGAGACCCTCCCGTAGAGGGGTGGAGCAGGTCAAAGCTGCAGCCCTTCAGAAGTAAGGGGCCAGGGAAAACAGCCACATCTGAGACAAAACTTGGAAGAGAGGTATTGCCTGGGGCCTGGTCACAGAGAGTGAAAAAGTGGGGAGTGGACGAAACCTGAAAAGAGAGGACCAGTGCACGATTGCTGATCCAGGAGAACAGACTGGGTAGCTGGGTGGCACCATTTTCACCGCTCCCGCGCATGCGCATACGCACCTACAAGCACCGCAACAATCCACCCCAGTAGGCTAGCAGCGCCATCTAGTGGAGAGCGGAGCGGTTACACTTTGCCCTGCACAACTGGGCCAACTTCACTCTTCAAGAACACAAGTCTCACCGCTGGCTTATTTTATAGACTATAAAGAGCTACATAGACTGACTTCTAGGGGAAAACGAAGCAATTTCGGTCCTACTTCAATCTGTTAGCAGGTTCATCTATTCAATTTTCTTTCTTTTTTTTTTTCTTTTACAATTCTTTTCTTTTTCTTGAATATGGAGAGAAAAAATTCATTTTTATTTTCAGTTTTTATTAAAAATCTTTTTCTTTAATTTTTATTACTATATTTTTTACTTTTGTGTAAATTTTTTCAAATTCTATTTTACTTCCATCATTTTATTTTAGTCTACTTCAGTGTATTCACCTTTTTAAATTTTCAAACAATTTCCTTTTTTTTCTTTCTTTTTCTTTTTTCCCTTTTTCATTTCTTTTCTTTTTCTTGAATGCAGAGAGAGAAAAACTTAATTTTTACTTTAAATTTCTATTAAAAATATTGTTATTACTATCTTTTTTGCCTTTATGTAAATTTTTTCAAATTCTATTTTACTTCCATCATTTTATTTTAGTCCACGACAGTATATTCACTTTTTCAAAATTTCAACCAATTTCTTTTTTTTCTTTTTTCTCTTTTTTGTTTCTTTTCTTTTTTTCTTAAACACAGAAAAAGAAAAAATTCATACTTATTTTTAATTTTTATTAAAAATATTTTTCTTTAACTTTTTTTCTACTATATTCTTTACTTTTGTGTATATTTTTTCAAATTCTATTTTACCCCCATCATCTCATTTTAGTCTACTTCAGTGTATTCATTTTTTCAAATTCTCAAACGATTTCCTTTTTTTTCTCCCCCCACTTTTTTTCTCTAATCTGTCAAACCACTTTCAACATCCAGACCAAAACACACCTAGGATCTAGCATCATCTATTCGATTGTTGTGTGTGTGTGTGTGTGTGTTTAATTTTTAATTTTAATATTTTTGTAATTTTAATTTTTTTAAATTTCAATTCTTCTACCTCATTAATTCCTTTTCTCCCTTCAAAATGACAAGATGAAGGAATTCACCCCAAAAGAAAGAGCACGAAGAAACGACAGCCAGGGATTTAACCAACACAGATACAAGCAAGACGTCTGAACCAGAATTTAGAATCACGATAATAAGAATACTAGCTGGAGTCAAATATAGATTAGAATCCCTTTCTGCAGAGATAAAAGAAGCAAAAACTAGCCAGTCACAGATGGATGCAGCGGCGGCAAGGATGGACAAGGCAGAACAGAGAATCAGCGATATAGAGGACAAATTTATAGAGAATAACGAAGCAGAAAAAAGAGAGGGCAATTAAAGCAAAAGAGTACAATTTAAGAATTAGAGAAATCAGTGACTCATTAAAAAGGAACAACATCAGAATCATAGGGGTCCCAGAAGAGGAAGAGAGAGAAATAGAGGTAGAAGGGTTATGTGAGCAAATCATAGCAGAAAACTTTCCTAACCTGGGGAAAGACACAGACATCAAAATCCAGGAAGCACAGACGACCCCCATTAGATTCAACAAAAACTGACCATCAACAAGGCATATCATAGTCAAATTCACAAAACACTCAGGCAAGGACAGAATCCTGAAAGCAGCAAGGGAAAAAAAGCCCCTAACCTACAAGGGAAGACAGATCAGGTTTGCAGCAGACCTATCCACAGAAACTTGGCAGGCCAGAAAGGAGTGGCTGGATATATTCAATGTGCTGAATCAGAAAAATATGCAGCCAAGAATTCTTTATCCAGCAAGGCTGTCACTCAAAATAGAAGGAGAGATAAAAAGTTCCCCAGACAAACAAAAATTAAAGGAGTTTGTGACCACTAAACCAGCCCTGCAAGAAATTTTAAGGGGGACTTTCTGAGGGGAGAAAAGATGAAAATATATATATATAAATAAATAAATACCAAAAGCCACAAAGATTAAAAAGTGTCAGAGAACATACCAGAAATTCCAACTCTACAAGCATCATAATGGCAATAAATCCATATCTTTCAGTACTCACTCTCATTGTCAATGGACTCAATGCTCCAATCAAAAGACATAGGGTAACAGAATGGATAAGAAAACAAGATCCATCTATATGCTATTTACAAGAGACCCACTTTAGACCTAAAGACACCTTCAGATTGAAAATAAGGGATGGAGAACCATCTATCATGCTAATGGTCAACAAAAGAAAGCCAGAGTAGCCATACTTACATCAGACAATCTAGACTTTAAAATAAAGACTGTAACAACAGATGCAGAAGGGCATTATATCATAATCAAGGGGTCTATCCACCAAGAAGACCTAACAATTGTAAACATTTATGCGCCAAATGAGAAAGCACCCAAATATATGAATCAATTAATCACAAACATAAAGAAACTCATTGATAGTAATACTATAATAGTAGGAGACTTCAACTTCCCACTCACAGCAATAGACAGATAGATATCTAATAAAAAAATCAACAAGGAAATAATGGCTTTGAATGACACACTGGACCAGATGGACTTAACAGATATATTCAGAACATTTCATCCTAAAGCAGCAGAATATACATTCTTCTCCAGGGCACATGGAACGTTCTCCAGAACAGACCGTATTCTGGGACACAAATCAGCCCTAAGTAAGTACAAAAAGATCGAGATCATACTGTGCATATTTTCAGACCACAACGCTATGAAACTCAAAATCAACCACAAGAAAAAAATTGGAAAGGTAACAAATACTTGGAGACTGAAGAACATCCTACTAAAGAATGAATGGGCTAACCAAGTTAAAAAGTTAAAAAGGAAATTAAGAAGTATATGGAAGTCAATGAAAATGATAACAACACAACCCAAAACCTCTGGGATGCAGCAAAGGCGGTCATAAGAGGGAAGTATATAGCAATCCAGGCCTTCCTAAAGAAGGAAGAAAGATCTCAGATACACAACCTAACCTTACACCTTAAGGAGCTGGAAAAAGAAAAGCAAATAAAACCCAAAACCTGCAGAAGACAGAAAATAATAAAGATTAGAGCAGAAATTAATGCTATTGAAACCAAAAAAAAAAAAAAAGTAGAACAGATCAATGAAACCAGAAGCTTGTTCTTTGAAAGTATTAACAAAATTGATAAACCACCAGCCAGTCTGATCAAAAAGAAAAAGGAAAGGACCCAAATAAATAAAATCAAGAATGAAAGAGGAAAGATCACAACCAACACAACAGAAATAAAAACAATAATAAGAGAATATTATGAGCAATTATATGCCAATAAAGTGGGTAATCTGGAAGAAATGGACAAATTCCTAAAAAGATATACACTACCAAAACTGAAGCAGGAAGAAATAGAAAATTTGAACAGACCCATAACCAGTAAGGAAATCGAATTAGTAATCAAAAATCTGCCAAAGAGCAAGAGTCCAGGGCCAGATGGCTTTCCAGGGGAATTCTACCAAACATTTAAGGAAGAGTTGACACCTATTCTCTTGAAACAGTTCCAAAAATAGAAATGGAAGGAAAATTTCCAAACTCTTTCTATGAAGCCAGCATTGCCTTGATTCCAAAACCAGACAGAGACCCCACTAAAAAGGAGAACTATAGGCCAATTTCCCTGATGAACATGTATGCAAAAATCCTCAACAAGATATTAGCCAACCGGATCCAACAATACATTAAAAAAATTATTCACCAACATCAAGCAGGATTTATGCCTGGGATTCAGGGCTGGTTCAATATCCGCAAAACAATTAACGTGATTCATCACATCAATGAAAGAAAGGACAAGAATCATATGATCCTCTCAATACATGCAGAGAAAGCATTTGGCAAAATACAGCATCCTTTCTTGATAAAAACCCTCAATAAAGTAGGAATAGAAGGAGCATACCTCAAGATCATAAAAGCCATATATAAACAACCCAACGCTAATATCATCCTCAATGAGAAAAAACTGAGAACTTTCCCCCTAAGGTCAGGAACGAGACAGGGATGTTCACCCTCGCCACTGTTATTCAACATAGTATTGGAAGTCTTAGCCTCTGCAATCAGACAACACAAAGAAATAAAAGGCATCCAAATCGGCCAGGAGGAGGTCAAACTTTCACTCTTCAAAGATGACATGATACTCTATATGGAAAACCCAAAAGATTCCACCAAAAAACTGCTAGAATTGATTCATGAATTCAGCAAAGTTGCAGGATATAAGATCAATGCACAGAAATTGGTTGCATTCCTATACACCAACAATGAAGCAACAGAAAGAGAAATCAAGGAATCGATCCCATTTACAGTTGCACCAAAAAACATAAAATACCCAGGAATAAATCTAACCAAAGAGGTGAAAAATATTTACACTGAAAACTATAGAAATCTTAAGAAAGAAATTGAAGAAGACACACACAAAAATGAAAAAACATTCCATGCTCCTGGATAGGAAGAACAAATATTGTTAAAATGTCTACCAAAAGCAATCTACATATTCAATGCAATCCCTATCAAAGTAACACCGGCATTCTTCACTGAGCTAGAACAAATAATCCTAAAATTTGTATGGAGCCAGAAAAGACCCCGAATAGCCAAAGCAATCTTGAAAAAGAAAACCAAAGCAGGAGGCATCACAATCCCAGACTTCAGGCTATACTACAAAGCTGTAATCATCAAGACAGTATGGTACTGGCACAAGAACAGACACTCAGATCAATGGAACAGAATAGAGAACCCAGAAATGGACCCACAAACGCATGGCCAACTAATCTTTGACAAAGCAGGAAAGAATATCCAATGGAATAAAGACAGTCTCTTCAGCAAGTGGTGCTGGCAAAACTGGACAGCAACATGCAGAAGAATGAACCTGGACCACTTTCTTACACCAGACACAAAGATAAACTCAAAATGGATGAAAGACCTCAATGTAAGACAGGAAGCCATCAAAATCCTCGAGAAGAAAGCAGGAAAAAACCTCTCTGATCTTGGCCGCAGCAACTTCTTACTCAACACGTCTCTGGAGACAAGGGAAACAAATGCAAAAATGAACTACTGGGACCTCATCAAAACAAACAGCTTCTGCACAGCAAAGGAAACAATCAGCAAAACTAAAAGGCAACCGACAGAATGGGAGAAGATATTTGCAAATGACATATGAGATAAAGGGTTAATATCCAAAATCTGTAAAGAACTTATCAAACTCAACACCGAAAAAACAAATAATCCAGTGAAGAAATGGGCAAAAGACATGAATAGACACTACTCCAAGGAAGACATCTAGGTGGCTAACAGGTACATGAAAAAATGCTCAACATCACTCATCATCAGGGAAATACAAATCAAATCCACAATGAGATACCACCTTACACCTGTCAGAATGGCTAACATTAACAACTCAGGCAACTGACACATGTTGGCAAGGATGCAGAGAAAGAGGGACCCTTTTGCACTGCTGGTGGGGATGCAAACTGGTGCAGCCATTCTGGAAAAAGGTATGGAGGTTCCTCAAAAACTTAAAAATAGAACTACCCTACGACTCAGCAATTGCACTACTAGGTATTTATCCAAGGGATACAGGTGTGCTGTTTTGAAGGGACACATGCACCCCAATGTTTATAGCAGCACTATCAACAATAGCCAAAGTATGGAAAGAGCCCAAATGTCCATTGAAGGATGAATGGATAAAGAAGATGTGGTATATACATACAATGGAGTATTACTCAGCAATCAAAAAGAATGAAATCTTGCCATTTGCAACTACGTGGATAGAACTGGAGGGTATTATGCTAAGTGAAATTAGTCAGAGAAAGACAAAAATCACATGACTTCACTCATATGAGGACTTTAAGACACAGAACAGATGAACATAAGGGAAAGGAAACAAAAATAATATAAAAACAGGGAGGGGGACAAAGCATAAGAGACTCATAAAAATGGAGAACAAACAGGGTTACTGGAGGGGTTGTGGGAGGGGGATGGGCTAAATGGGTAAGGGGCACTAAGGAATCTACTCCTGATATCATTGTTGAACTATATGCTAACTAATTTGGATGTAAATTTTAAAAAGGAAAAAATAAAAAAAAAAAAAAAAAAAAGAGATTCGCCAAAAGCCAAACAGGCCATTTTCACTCACCTTGGAGAGTAATGGCAAAGAAGGCTGGGTTAATCTGCTTCCCACACTAAGTCCTCAATTATATTCAGTCATTTGACAGAATGAACTAGAGGCTCTACCATGAGACAGAACATGAATGGATCCAGGCAAAAGCTCATGGGAAACCTATCCATTGAAAATAATCAGTGCGCATACTTTGACTACCTCCAGCAGATTTACTTTTTGTTTATTCATCTGTTTGTTTTTCAGCATGCTTCACTCATCTAAATTAAGCTCCAGAATTTAGTAAGTATGAGGACAGAAACAAAGGATGGAGGAGAATAGGGTTGATGTTGGAGAAGCTGGCTAGGGAGAGCTGAACAGTTTGTGCTTTATTCAAAGCTGGATGAGAAGCTTTGGGTAGGTCTTGAGAAGGGAGTCGTGTGATCTGACTGCTGAGGTCCCAGATAGAAGAACAAGAAGTAACACTAAATGTTTGATTTTTTTTTCTTGAGGAATAATGTTTACTCTCATAATTTTACATAGTATTACAATTAGCTAAGCAATTACAGGACGCATGGTATGTCATTTATTCTCTGTAGCTTTCTTGTGCCAAAAGAGAAAAATACCTTTAAAAAAAACCCAAAAACTATACATTTGTTTGAAACAGGTTTATGTTTTGTGGGGTGGAGGGGCATTTTTACATTGAAACTCTAGTGATACAATGGCGGCATTCATTATATGAATTTTTGATTCTTTTACTGAAGCGTATGCTTTTGCCTCTTCCCCCACCCGCACTCTCCCACCCCTAATGGAAGAAGCAATAGAATTAAGAATGAGGCATGGAATGTATCATTATTTTTGTTCATTTGACTAAGATTTTATCTCTAACTCAGAAATGTTTGTAACATTTGTATCTCCCAAGTCCAATAAACATTATATTCTGATAACTAAAAATAGTAAGTTAAATGAGCAAAAACTCATTTGTTCTGGTCTTTTTTTCAGTATTTCATGTATTGGAAAATAATTATGAAAAGGAATATTAAGCCTGGTGGAAGCATCAATAATTGCTCTGGAACTAATTCTACCCAGCATGATTTAATATAGGCTTTACAGAATTCTACGAGCAACCAATTTAAATTATACACGCCAAGATTTGAACCCATAAAATGACTATGCAATTAGTTCAAGGCATTGGGCGTCTGCCCCTCTCCATCATGTGTCTGCTCTTAAAGTGAATAAACATTAACAAATATCAGAAGTGACTATGACTCTCAGTCCACAAATCTACGTGGGTATGGGAGAAATATGCACTTATTGTCTTTAAATCCAGCTAAGACCAACGCCGATCCCTCCTCCCACTCAGCCAAAAGGCAGTAGCTCTCAACAGATTCCTTGGCGGCCAATTTCTTTCCCGGGAAATCTCTCCGGCCGCTCCCACCCCACCGCCCCCACCCCCCCGACCCCCCCCACCTCACCCATCCTTACTTTAAAAACCATTCCCCTCTATTCTTCTCTGTCAAGGTAATCACTTCAATGAGCTGAGACTTTTTAGGAAACAAAACCAGAAATTAAAGTATATTAAAGGTGACTTTAGTTTTTGCTCTTAAAATTAATTTCTCCTAAGGGCTGGACTTCAAGACTTCATTTTAACAAACAGAACATAGCAAAAGCATGAGGGTGTAACTTTAATGATTAAGTTACAAAAGACTGTGACTTCCTGCTGGCACTCCCTGGCCCTCTTGCTTCCTTGCTCTGGTAGAAACTGGCTGCCATGTTCTGTGCTGCAGTGTAGAGAGGCCTCTGTGAAAAGAAACAACTGAAAAGAAACTGAGAGCACATGCCAGCCAGTGAGGAACTAAGGCCCTCAGCCCAACAATCCTTTCGGAACTGAATCCTGCCAATAAGCTTGAGTGAGCTGAGAGCAACTCTTTCCCCACTCAAGCTTTGAGGTGTGACCGTAGCCCTGGCCATCCTGGACCGCAGACGCTGAGACTGGAGCAAAGGACCCCACTAAGCTGTGCACCCAGATTCCGTGGGGCATGAGGGCCCAGTTAAGCTGTACCCCCAGATTCCGTGGGGTATAAATGCATAAGACTTTGGGTGGGTCCGGAGAAGGCAGCGGTATGGTTTGGTTTTAAGATCATCACCTGCTGTGTAGACGATGTTGGAGGGGCAGGAGTGGCTATGAGGGGAGGCTCTGGTGGTGATCCAGCGGAGAGAGAGGGCTGGCTCCACCCAGGATGGCAGCGGTGGGACAGGAGGGACAGTTACGAGGTTCAAGGCAGAGGCAAAAAAGAAAAAAAAGATAACACTAAATATTTGGATCATTTTTATAGAAACTGTGAGCTATGAATGCTGTTGTTTCAAACCACTAAGACTTGGATTAATTTGTTATATAGGAGTAACTAATATAAACCACCAAGTATTTGTGGTGCCCTTGTCAAAGTATGAAGTTGAGAGCCAGTGAGGGGGCCTTACACTGTGTGCACACTGTGCCTATCAAATATCTGGGATGCCTGGGTGGCTCAGTGGGTTGAGCATCCAACTCTTGATGTCGGCTCGGGTCATGACCTCATCCTTTGTGGGATTGAGCCCCACGTGGGTCCCTGTGCTAACAACGTGGAGCCTGCTTGGGATTCTCTCTCTCCCTCTCTCTTTCCCTCTCCCCTGTTCACGTTCTCCCTCTCTCTCTCCCTCTCTCTCAAAAATAAACTTTAAAAAAATGTCATTTTCATTCTATATATTAAAAATATGTGTTGGTGAATGAAAAGTAAGTGTAAACATAACACAGAGACACATGTACCATAGAGAAGGCCTTGAGTAAGGGTATGTCTGGTATTTTTATAATGTTTTGATCTGGTCAAAACTGAATAACTAGTAATATTTTAATAAGGCATTTGAGATAAATGATGATATATTAACATTTATACCAGGGCAATATCAGCAATATGTCAAAGTAATTAAAAATGAGGTGTTTAAAGGACGCTTTATTATTAATCATCAATAAATAATATTAAGACATTAAAGTTGAGACTGAAAATTATGCGAACATAACAAAACTTCCCCCTTTATTTTCCATGTTGCTCACTATCTGGATCTTACGGAAACAATAAAGCTACATTCCAACTCTAAGTGGTGACATTTGTTCTTTTCACATCCCAGAAAGGACACAGCTGCACTTGGAAGGAGCACACCAGTACTGATAAAGAGAAGTTTCTTCAAGGGACAAACAAGCAGTGGGAAGGCATATGGTTTTTAGGACAAATCAGACCTGCCCTGTAGAAGTGTGACCCTGAATCAACTACATTTCTCTTATGTTTTTGGCCCTAGAACAATGTGCTGCTAATGGTCCAAGGAGTAGTTGCCAGATTAAGTATATAAAAATACAGGATGACCAGTTAAATTTTAAACTTCAGATAAACAATGAATGCTTTTTCATGTAAGTGTGCCCCCCACCAAATAATAATTATTATGAAAGAGGCTGAAGAGAGAAACAGAATGAAGAAGCATTCACAGGTGACAACCTGGATAACTAACTGTAGAGGCTTTGGGGTCCCTTCCTGAAGTACAAGATGGCTGGATAGGTATAGTAAGCCATCAATGTGCCTCTGACTTTGCCGTGCTTTGAGTTTACTTCAACCCCACATCTAAGTGGGAGCATTCCCTTTGGAGACTTAAGAAATGCATATTGCTTACCACAAGTTTCCAGCAGAGGGCAGTAAAATGTCATGAGGAAAAAGGTAGTAGGCACCTGCTTTTCCAACTCCATTCAAAAGACTTCAATGAAGAGATTGCCTCCCCACCCTTTCCATGTGTGGATCAAGCTAAGGAGACCAGTAAGAGATATTGCACTTGGAGACTGGCAAGAACGGGAAGGCATCACCATTCCTAGACCTGAGAGCATAGAAGGAAATGGTGTTCTCAGAATCCAGTGAAAACTGGAGCTCTAGCCCTGTGGACAGATGTCAGCCACTGCCAGAGATGCAGCCCCAAGCAGGGAGGGAGCAGGAGTAAAGATCCCAACTCTCCTCTTGCCCTTTTACTTTCCCATTGTCAGAACCCAAGTCTGTTGGCAAGGGAGCCGGCGTGATGTAGTCACGAATGGTCAGGCACCGACCATGACAGGGAAGTGTGGAAAACAGATTGATCTCAGAAAAAAAAAAAAAAAAAGCAAAACAAAACCAAACAAAAAGAGAAAAACCAGCATGGGGTCCTTTTCCTAAGTTGCACAGAGGCACAGTGTGGACAAACAGCAGCCTGCCTTTGTTAAAGAAGTATTTAAACACTCACTGGAACTTAATAAATCTGGCCTGTGAAGTCAAGTATAGTGGTATTTTTATGTATTAAATACTTAACAAGTACAAATCAGTATGCAGGATTCTGAGGCCAGAGAGACGAGTAATAACAATAGCTAACGAGTGGCTCGCTCATTATGTTACAAGCACTGAACTAAATGCTTTATAGGCAATATTTTATTATATCTTCATGTCAACCCTCTCACCTAGACCCTATTATTATTGACGTTTTACACATAAAGAACTAGGATGCATAGCAGGTTAAGTAACTTGCCTATATCATGAGCTGCCCAGATGGGAAATCACATTAATCTGACTGCAGACCTTGGGCCCTGATCTAAACATTATAGATAAATGGGGGAGAAAAGGTTAGTGATAAATGCTATGTCTGCAGTAACTGTAGGGATTTATGAAAAAAGATTGGTGGGGCAACTAACCCAGAATACAGTGGGAGAGAGGGGCAGGTGCTTATGAAAAGTCATGGGGAGTAGGGGCTTTATCTTAACAATGGTGTCTGTCTTATCAACGTTCAATTATATTCTGCTTTGTAGCACAGCTATTTTGTGCACAGGCCACATGCTGGCCTTAGTGGTCCTCAGCTCTAGCTGCACATGCATGTCACCTGAAAGAAATGTCCTAGACCCCACACTAAATCATTTAAATCAGAGTTCCTGCAGATAGACTGTTGGCATCAGTATTTTTATGTCCTCCCCAAGTGATTCTTCTTTGCAGCCAGAGGTTAGAAAAAAAATGTATTACTCTAAAATTTCGTGTGGGTAAGAGTAGTGCCTTATTTATTTTATAGCTTATAACTCTGCTTTACATATAGTTCAATATTTAATTGAACAAACTTGAATCAAATAGCTAAAGAGGATAATTCATGAATGGGAAGAAAATATAACTTGGAAGGACTCAAATTAAAAAGAGGGGAAAATTTCCTTAGTCAATGTTCTTTTCTTTGAATCCGTAAAGGGCATAGGACCCTTGGACTTTTCCCAATAGATTATCAGCGCACACTGTTTTTCTCAAGAAGCACATATTCATCCAAGTGTCAGGAAATTAATTCACTGAGCTATTTCCATCTATATCCAATAGCATGTAAGTCAGAGGTGAAATTTTCTAAAAAATCATAAAGGGTAAGACTATGTGAGAGGCCATGACCAACATGGGTGTACCTGGTAGAGACGCTGTGACCTAGTAATGGTAGGAGAGGGAGCGGTGAGTGTCTGGACCACCTGGAATGGGAACATAGCTCTGGGGTTGAAGAGAAATAAACCAGAGGGAAAGAAAATAGAGCAAGTCTGGGGCGCCTGGGTGGCTCAGTTGGTTAAGCGTCCGACTTTGGCTCAGGTCGTGATCTCATGGTTTGTGAGTCTGAGCCTTGCATAGGGCTCTGTGCTGACAGCTCAGAACCTGGGGCCTGTTTCGGATTCTGTGTCTCCCTCTCTCTCTGTCCCTCCCATGCTCATGTTCTGTCTCTCTCTGTCTCTCAATAATAAATTAACGTTAAAAAAATTAAAAAAAAAAAAAAAAAGACAATAGAGCAAGTCTGGTCATTCTCCTGTGCTCTGTGGTACATTTTGTGGCCTCCCGGGTTGGATAAACCTATAGTGTGGGTCTAGATTGAGCTAAAGCATTTCAGGAATTTTAATGAAGTGGTGCATTTGCAAGTCTGTGAAATCTATTTGCATGAGTTGCCTGGAGGAGAGAGAATGGGTGGAGAACATCTGTCTCCAGAGGTTGTGCTCCTGGGAAAGGAGAAAGGGAAGCAGAGGGCACATATCTGTCACCAGGTGCACAGGTCTCAGAGCCCAGTGGAGAGAAGTACAAGGACAAGAGCCAGCGAGACTTGGGCTATCTTTGTTGATGGGAATAATTCCTCCAGTTGTTCAAGCCTGATAACACCCTCACCCCATTGCCAATACTTTTTGATTTAATGTGAGCAGAGGTAATATCCACTTTTTAAGGACAACCTGGATATGGCAAGTTAAACTTTTCAAAAACTAAAATAAGCAAATGAGAAAACTGGGCTTAATGAAAACTAAAGCTAAAAATTATAATATGAAGGCAGAATTAATAATGAGAGTACTCAATAAAAGTGGAATACCCATTTGGTGCTACCCTAGTAGCCAATGCAAAGGGAGAAACAGGACCTATTGGATGAAGATGTATACTGTTGACAGAAGAAACATCCCCTAGTAACTCAGAAGTACAACAAATTCTTTCCAGAAGCCCCATACCTGAATATTCTCTAGAGACACCAAAGGAATCTTCTCTCCTACGAGGTAGGATATATTTAGAGATAGATAATAGGTGATGATAGATAGATATAGATAATCAATTCCTATACTATGATGGCAGAATTCATTCCTTCCTATTTCATGTAATATATGTAATAGAAATGTGGTTTCCCCGGGTAAATTGCTCTGAAATCATGTGTCTTGCCATGAAAATAAAACAAGAAAAATAAACACAATGCATATAACTCTACCCCAAATGAAATGATTAGGCATTAAGGTGACCTCAGAATTTTGTTTCAGTTGACTGATTTTGTCAAAAGCTATTTGATACTATATCACTGGGAAAAATAAAGAGAACATTAATATTCACTGCACAAAAACTAACATACACAAGACTTACTGTTTTCAGTACGCTAAAGATCATTAGGAAACAAATCTGCCTTCATCAGAGCCAATATACTTAATAACTAATTTGTCAAAATTTGCTGATGTTGCAACTCTTTTTGAGAAATGAGATTTATAACACTAAGACAGGGATAGCAACGAGATTACTCCATCAAAAAAATGGCCCTTATTGTGTCCAGTTTTAAAATAGTTTGGAGTAACAGCAGCAAGATAGTACAATAGGTGTTTCCAGTACTTGTCCCCTCACAGAAATATCATTTTGGGGGCACCTGGGTGTCTCAGTCACCCAGATGCTTTGGGGTTAAGCATCTGACTCTTGGTTTTGACTCAGGTCATGATCTCATGGTTCCTGAGTTTGAGTCCTGTGTCAGGCTCAGCCCTGAGAGTGCGGGGCCTGCTCGGGATGCTCTCTCCCTCTCTCTCTGCCCCTTCCCCTGCTGTCTCTCTCTCTCTCTCTCTCTAAATAAACTTAAAAAAAAAAGATGTCATTTTTTTTTTCAACGTTTATTTATTTTTGGGACAGAGAGAGACAGAGCATGAACGGGGGAGGGGCAGAGAGAGAGGGAGACACAGAATCGGAAGCAGGCTCCCGGCTCTGAACCATCAGCCCAGAGCCCGACGCGGGGCTCGAACTCACGGACCGCTAGATCGTGACCTGGCTGAAGTCGGACGCTTAACCGACTGCGCCACCCAGGCGCCCCAAAAGATATCATTTTGAACAACTATCTACTCATGAAAACACCTTCACAAGAGCTAAGGATTCCAGGTAAGAGATTATAGCACCCAGATAGAGAACAGAAACAAGAGCCGATGCATTGAGGGTAGGGAAAACAGTTTCACATGATTCCCCCATCACTCCCCCTTCAAACCAAGCCAGCCCACCACAGACAGAGACAGCCTCCCAATGGGGTAAGGAGAGTGAAATGAGCACCCAGTTCATGGTGAATCCAAGAACCAAGTATTCCCTAGTGACCCCTGGTGCCAGGCCACCCACCATGGACCCAGGCTCCAGACTGGATCCTGTGGTCCCAGCTTCCAGGCCAAACCCAGTGCGTTATCAACAGATGAATGGATAGAGAAAACATGGTAGATCCATTCAATGGGATATTATTCAGCCTTTTACATAAGGAATTTTTAATCGGAGAAGTTTCTTTTTTATCTGCTTCATATTTAGGACTTGGATTTTTGATGGAAAAGGGAGTTCTACTGCTTTAAAATAAAAGATTTGAAAACTGATTTAGAGCGACTCTAACAAATGAGCAAATCAAGACCTGAAAAACTTTTTTTTTCCAAGTTTTTATTTAAATTCCAGCTAGTTAACATACAGTGCATGTTAGTGCCTCTCTTTTTTTTACCCCTATGTTTATTTGTTTGTATGCTGACTAGCTGGAATTTAAATAAAAACTTAGAAAAAAAATAAGTCACTCAGAGAAAGGCAAATACCACATGATTTCACTCATATGTGGAATTTAAGAAACGAAACAAATGAATACAGGAGGTGAGGGAGAGGCAAACCAAGAAACAGACTCTTAACTATAGAGAACAAACTGGTGGTTACTGGAGGGGAGGGGGGCAGAGGAATGCATTAAATGGGTGATGGGTATTGAGGAGGGCACTTATTGTGATGAGCACCAGGTGTTATATGGAAATGATAAATCACTAAATTCTACACCTGACACTAACATTGCACCATATGTTAAGCTTTAAAAAACTTAAATAACTTATCTTCAGTTGCCAAACTGGAACTAGGGACTTCTGATTCCTGAGAAATAGTAGTAAAATTGATAACTCTCTTGAAAGGCTTACCAAGAAAAGAGAGAATATGTAAATTATCAGTATCACAAATAAAAAAGAGGACATTACTATAGATCTTACAGATATTAAAAGAATTATAAAGGAATATTACATACAACTTTATGCCAGTACAATTCAACAAGCTGGATGAAGAGGATAAATCTTCTGAAAAATACAAACTGCCAAAACCCGCTTAGGAGAAAACAAATAAACAAATATCCCAAATAGATGTATATCTATGAAAGTGAGGTTGTAATCAAAGTCTTTCCCACAAAGAAAACTTCAGGCTCAGGGGCGCCTGGGTGGCTCAGTCAGTTGGGTGTCCTACTTTGGCTCAGGTCATGTTCTCATGGTTCATGGTTCAAGCCCTGCATCAGGCTCTGTGCTGACAGCTCAGAGCCTGGAGCCTGCTTTCGATTCTATGTCTCCCTCTCTCTGGCCCTCCTCCACTCACACTCCATCTCACTCTCTCTCTCAAAAATAAACAAACATTAACAAAACAACAACAACAACAACAACAACAACAACAAAAACCACTTCAGGCTCAGATGGCTCTCCCAATGAATTCCATCAGGCATTTAAGGAAGAAATAATACCTGTCATAAATGCTTTTATAAAATAAAGGAAGAAGGAACATTTCCTAACTTGTTTTATGAGGCCAGCATATCCTTCATACCAAAACTAAATACATTACAATAAATGAAAAGCACACTATCAATATCCCTCATAAGCACATATTTTAAAACTCCTTAACAAAAATTAGCAAACTGATTCCAGAAACATATAAAAAGTATGACATATCATGGCCAAGTGGATTCTGTCTCAGAAATGTAAGATTAGTTTAATATTTGAAAACCAATCAATGTAATTCACCACATAAAACAATAAGAAGAAAAGTTATATAACAATTGGGATCGAGAATAACAACAAAATAAGTTTTAATACCAATTAATGAATTAAAAAATAAAAACTTGCAGCAAACAAGAAATAGAGGGTGACTTTTAATATGATACACAGCCCACATCATATTTAATGGTGAAATACTGCTGTATGTCCATTAAGAGTGGAGAAAACAAAAAGATGTGTACTCTCTCTAACATTATAGTGGAAGCCCTAGCTAGTTTGATAAAGCAAGAAAAAGAAATAAGAAGCATAAATATGAGAGAGAAATAAGTAAAACTATCCTTAATCACAAGTGACATCATTGTTTATAAAGAAAATACTATAGCATCTATAAAAACTAATAAATTAATAGTGAAATTACCCATATTACAGGATATCAAAAAAATCAATTATCTACAAACTTAATAGATGTGCAAATCTGAACACACACACACACACAGACACACACACACAAAGCATTGCAGAGAGAAATTCATGAAAACCTATATAGGGAGATATGCCATGTACATAGATTGATAGACTCTCAAATTTTAAGATTTGAATTCTTTCCAAATTGATCTGTAGATTCAATGCAATCCCAATCATAATTCCAAGAAACTCTGTCAGAAACTGAAGAGCTGATTCTAAACTTTATATGAAAAAGCAAAAGGTCTTGAGGCGACTGGGTGACTCAGTCGATTAAGCAGCCAATTCTTGAATTCAGCTCAGGTCATGATCTCAAAATCGTGTATGCCAGCCCAGCTGTCAGTGTGGAAACTGCTTGGGATTCTCTCTCTCTCTCCTTCTCTCCCTCTCTCTGTCCCTCCCCCACTCGTATTCACTTTCTCTAGCTCTCATATAAATAAACTTTTTAAAAATATACACTACAAAATAAAAATTAAATTTAAAAATATTTTTTAATTAACAGAAAAAGAAAAGAAAAGGAAAAGACAAAGGTCTAGAATGGCCAAAACAAACTTGAAGAAGAACAAACATGAAGAAGAAGAACAAAGTTGAGGGAATTACATCCTATGATTTTAAGACTTAATATAAAGTACATTAATCAAGAGAGTGTGGCATTGGTATGAGCTTAAATAGATCAGTGAAGCAGAACAAAGACGTTAGACAAGAAGATATAGATAGATAGATAGATAGATAGATAGATATAATTATTTTGACCAAAGTGCCAAGGTAATTCAATAGGAGAAAAATATTAAAAAATGGACCTCAGCATTTCTTTCACACTATATTAATTCAAATGGAAGTTCAAAAATTAGCCTAAATGGAACTCGACCTAAATATAAAGCTAAAATCATAGAGTATCTACCAAAAAAACTTGGAAAAATACCTTTTGTGATATTAGACTGTTAAAATATTTTGAGACAAAACAAAAAAGCACTAACCATAAAATTAAAAATTTATAACATGGATTTAATCCAAATTAAACATTTTTGCTCATCAAAAGATATCATTAAGAAAATGAATAAGCATCCATAGCCTGGGAATAAAAATAATTTTAACACATAGGGCTTGTATCAGAATATATACTTCACATACTTTATCATAAGTTACTCTTTGACTCTGCAAGTATGTGGATCTGTGTAAGAGAAGGGGTTGGGGAGAGGTAGAAGAATGGGCATAGAATCATTGTTCGCAGTAGCCAAAAACTGGAAACAACCAAAATGTCTACCAGTTCAATAGGAGCATGGATAAACAAAATGGTATATCCATAAGTGGAAAATTACTCATTAAGAAAGGAACAGATAATAAAAGAACCAACTGCTTATACACCAACTAAACAGATAAAGTTCAAAACACCATGGTAAGTAAACAGATCTAAGCACAAAGGTTGCATTATCTATGCCATTTACATGAAATTCAGGAACCAGCAAAACTAATGTGTGGTAATAAAAACATGAACAATTGCTGCTTTGGGAGGTAAGAGGGAACTGACTGGAAAGGAGCATGAGAACACATTCTGTGGTAATAGAAATGATTTGTCTTGTTTTAGGTAACGTTTGTATATGTGATGAAATTGTCAAA